>NW_013668484.1:117637-128041 GCF_000517525.1 Limulus polyphemus | reverse complement strand
CAACAACAACAACAGAAAAGAAGAATGCGTTTCAACTAATGTACCTTCAGGTAAGAAACCACCAAAAAGGGCTTAGCTCGGCTTGGTGGTTTGATTTGTAACCTGCAGGTCGCAGGTTCGAATCCAGTCACAGAACAAACTCGTCTTTTCAGTAGTGGGGGGTGGGTGGGTGTTGTAATGTGAAACAAACAAGCCACCAAAAACTATAATTTATATAACTACACGAACACAATTGCATGATCCTAAACCGTCGTTCCCATCTAATCATGAATGTTAGCTCGCATTTGGAAAATCTATGATCAACGGTCGTAATTTTATTGGTCATAAAATAACAAAGAGTTGATTTCCTGAATCAAGTAAGAACATAAAATGGTCTTCGTCTGCGTTTTATAAACGTTTTCTTCCAAATACTTCTGATAAAATAATGACAATTATTTACACTTTATATTTAGTAGATTATATTACATAATAGTAATAATAGATTATTTCTAGCGCAAAACTACACAATAGGCAATCTGTGCTCTCTTCACCGCGGAGAATCGAATCACGGATTTTTGCATTGCAAGTCCGGAGACTTACCGCTGGGGAAACCAGCATAATAGATAGATTTTATAATTAAATAAGAACTGTGTTTGTTTGTTTCTAATTAAGCACAAAGCTACACAATGCGCTATCTGTATTCTGCTCACCACGAGTATCGAAACTCGGTTTCTAGCGTTGTAAGTGTGCAGACTGGGCCACTGAGGGGGGGGGGCGAGAACTGTGTAAGCCTCAGGATAGTATCATCTAGTGACGACATATTGAAAAATATGCCTTTTATAATAAAATAAGACATTAACATAACCTTATGGTGACTGGAAACATTATCATAAAGTTTGTTAGTTTGTTTTGTTTGTTTTTTAATTATGCACAAAGCTACACAAGGGCTATCTGTGCTCTGCCCACCAAGGGCATCGAAACCCGGATTCAGCGTTGTAAGTCCGCAGACATACCGCTGTGCCACTTGGGGGTGTTTTCATAAAGAAATGATACATGTGATGTAAAAATGTAAAAAATAAGTTTCATAAATAGGCTGCTTTTGTGTTTTATATTCTTTCTTATGTAGAGTTTCAATTTTCCGCCTTTTTTTTTGTAAACTTTTGTGTTTGAAATTATGTGTTATTTTATAATTAAAATATTATCTTCTTAGATCGTTTCTTTAATTCGTACATTAGTCAGTTGTTTTTGATAACTGGATAATGTTCATCATTACATTGTTTGATCACAATGTACTAACACCCAATTGTTCAGAACAATAATTACGAATTTTAAATTGTTTTCTTATGGCTGATAAAATGAATCACTTACTGAGAATGTAGAAATGTTCTTGACTGTTTGTAGAAACGTTCAAGAGGGATTTGTATCGATTTGTCTTTAAGACTGTTTTAACTGTATGAACGAAGAGATTAAACGAATAGAGAATCAGTGTTAGTTCTTATCATGATCAGTGTTCTTCATTTCATCAGACTTGTCTGGATGTATTTAAACCTCTAAAATATTACAAACATATAATCATGTTACATTCACAAGAAAGTATCAGAAAAAGAAACATTTTATTATTCATTTTTATTAATAGTAGATTGAGTTTGTTTGTTTGGAATTAAGCACAAAGCTACACAATGGGCTATCTGTTCTCTGCCCACCAGGGGGATTGAAACCCGGTTTCTAGCTTTGTAAGTCCGCAGACTGTGCGACTGAGTTTGTTTTGTTTTGAATTTCGTGCAAAGCTACACGAGAGCTGTCTGCGCTAGCCGTCCCTAATTTAGTAGTGTAAGACTAGAGGGAAGGCAGCTAGTCATCGCCAATCACCGCCAACTCTTGGGCTACTCTTTTACCAACGAATATTGGGATTGACCGTCACATTATAACGCCCCCACGGCTGAAAGGGCGAGCATGTTTGGTGTGACGGGGATTCGAACCCGCGACTCTCAGATTGCAAGTCTAGCGCCCTAACCACCTGGCCATGCCGGGCCAGTGCCACTGGGAGACAGTGGCTTTAGTGTCATGAAGGTGAAGAAAGCAAAGTTATTGTACATTTAATTTCTATTATCAACACTGTTATGCTTGTGAATTTTAAACAAAGTTGCCTTTAGAGAATTGTTTTAACAGGCCCCTCACAAGCCAGTGGGGGAACATTTTTGTTGAAAAAACAAAATAAAACAACCACCCAATCCGGTTTTTCTTAATTTGAACTGAAATGTTTTGGACATTTTTATTGGCTAAAAAAATGCATTTCTCGCACTTTTTTAGCGTAGGGACTATGAAAAGTGATTTGAGGTGGTAAGGTGACTGAAATCCGTCAGCGCATCACGAGATTAATGGCGAAGTACAAGAAGCATGGAAGTATCCACATGACACACAGAGGTATTCAGGAACCGTTTAGAATCATCTTGGTAGATATGGTGCAGCAAGCCGAGTACAACATTATGCCTGTAGCTGCTTTCCAAGTGTTCCTGTCTGCTCATCCTACTGCTGATTATCGTGATTCTTCGACTTTCCTTACCAAATTGCAGGTGAAGTCGTTCGTATCTCAATTGAAAGCAAAACATAAAAAGGTGATAGCAGAAGCATAAAAGTTTGGCAATTGCTTAATTAATGATGCTAAGAATGTGGCTTTATTGATACATACTGAATTTACTACCAGCGAGTAGACCTTAGTATTAGCTAGTATGGAGACTTGAGAATGTTGTATTTCACTTAAAAAAGTTATCACTTAACAAACAAAAAATTTGTCTCGAAAAGATACGTCCAAAACCATCCTCTTTGGGAGTTTCTGGATTGAACTTAATTTCAATATTCAACAAATTGTAGTGTAAAGACACCCCCTTAGCTCCTGAGGGACTTGTTAAAATAAGTTTGAAGAAGATCTGCAAGTTGCTAAGAGTTTCATACGCAGATAATTGAGTTGATGATGAAAGAATATAAAAAACAACAAAAAAAACACCAGTTTAATTGTAAGTCTGCATACCACTGTTCCACTAGGGGGCGCACCCCTTTAGTTACAAATATAATAATTCTCGCATCCTTCAATAGTAAATTATCATTTTCATTACAGATGACAACTAGAAACAGTGTCACAAGTTTCATTCAGACTTCGTACGAAATTATCTTTTTTAATGGAAAGATAAAGGCCAAAAATTAAATGTATTTGATTTATGGAGTTACATTATATGTTTACCGAACTATAAAATAGCTATATAACTACATACACGAATGGAAGAATAATGAACTTTAAATAGTATAATTGTAACAAGAACAACATCAAAATATAAACTGTAAGTAATGCCATGTACCCACGGAATAAAATGGCTGTTTGTTTACTTATTTTGTTGAATTTCGCGCAAAGTTATTCTTGAGCTATCTGTGATAGCCGTCTCTAATGTTAAAATGATAGACTAGAGGGAAGGCAGCTAGTGAAAGACCACGTTCCGCCAACTCTTGGTCTACTCATCAACGAGTAGTAGGAATGACTGCCCACACGGCTGAAAGGACGAACATGCTCGGTGACGGGGTTCGAACCAGCGACCCGCAGATTCCGAATCCAGTGCCTTAACCACGGAATAAAGTGTAAGCGACCAATATTTACGATAAAAAAATGATCAAAAACGTACAATTTCGTATCTTTACTCAGTAGAAAATAAAATCCCAACAAGTAGAACAAACCCGATATTCTGAGAGTACATTAACATTTTAAAGCATCTGTTTTCAAGAATGAATCACTTCGATAGAGAAGACAAAACTTTACGTTCGATGATCTGATATATATACTAGTTGTTAAAATGCATTATTTAAAAGTATTACCCAGATGTCTAACAATCACTGTTTTGGAAGAGACTCAAGTTCCTATTTCATAATATATAATAAATCTGACTGCTCAGACCTTCGATGAAATGCATAGTTTTTCATATAACATTAAATCTTATGAATTATGTATAATATCTCCTGAGCAGCTGATAGTTATATACAATCAGTTCAGACGATACGTGTTTTACCTTCTAGTATAGCACTCGAAGAAATATTATGACGTATGGAACGGCTGGCTTTTTTTTCAAAGCGAGATACATAGAGCCATTGTTTTTTTCATATCTTAAAATGCTTAAAGTTTTGTATCGTATGGATGTTAGATAATAAATGAAATATGAAATGAGGGAAGAGAATAATTTTGGAAATTACTCAAAATGATATTGTTTTTAGCGGTTAATTTCCACGGTTTTAATTTGTGTTATTTGTGTCCCTAGTGATATATATTTGAAATGTAATTGTTGTTGTTGTGTTTTGTATAAAACTCGAAACAGTTTCGAAATTGTTTAAACCAGATGGCGTTATTATCCTAAGCCTATTACTTTCTGGCATACCAGGCATCAATTTGATTGGCTGTTATCTATATTCTATCCTGCCTGTCCAATGGACAAAAAATCAGCAAATAGCATACATCTCGTGTAAACTGAATGTTTACGTATATTTTTGATAATTGATCTATCGGAGTTAGAAAAACAAGTAAATAAGTATTTAGCTTAACAGTTCAACATATTGTGTGAATCAAACCGTTTTTGTAATTTTTCTAAATAATTTTATGACTCCGAAATAAATCTCTGTCAGGATTTGTTATGAAAGACTACTAGCAAGTTAGATGATTGTATGCATTATTCAACGAACAAAGTAACAAATTACAGTTCGGATAATGAGGTTAATGACTCTTTATAAGAACAGTGATACAGATCCCATGCCGTTTTTTCAATTACTTATTCCATCGTTGATCATTTTGAGTCTGATGATTACAACTTACAATGCAACTGTCTTCAGCGAAGGCCAATCTTAGATCACTCATCTTGAAAAACTTTCTATCTACCCTCCACGTCAGCTATTAAGACCACGTTTAAAAAAATAGCAATAACATAAAAGTACGTTGTAGCTGTATCGGGGGGCTAAACAGATATATCATCGAATTGAACTGCTGTAGTTCAAGTTTGTTTTGTCATTTTTTTTTTCAAGAAAAACACCCGTAATTTTGAGTTGTGGCCAGAAGCTTCTGAGCCTTAATCAATTTCAAATCTTTGGCTGTTATCTTGTTAACGGTAACGACTGTGCGAGTGTTTTCTTATACCGAAAACCTCGTCGGGCTATCTGCTATGTCCACCGAGGGAAATCGAACTCCTGATTTTAGTGTTCTCACCGGGGGACGTACCAACTGTCACACTTAACTTCATCATAATGACTTTTTGGGTCAAAGGGCTCTCTTTCGTAACCATAACTTTAACTTTATGGATGAGAGTGTTGATATGGATTGACGTGAGATATAGTTTCTAAGCCTATTGCTGTCCTTAAATCTCCGCTGTGAGAATGCTTTTGCTTCCATAGAGAACAGGGAAAGTTTTCTTTGTCGAAACATTGTGCCCTTTGATTATACATTCTTCAACAATCTCACTTTGCGTTTTTCGGAAAGAGCTGTGAAAAGACTATCAATTATAAGTTCGTCTATGTTAACATTGCATTGTTCAATAGCGGAAATTAGCCCTAAGAAAAGTAGATACGTGCTAAACGTGTTGCCCGTTGCACCACGACGCGAATCTGCGTCGACAATCGATTGCATTAGCGTATGCAAATAGTCCTTATGGAGTATAATTAACCCATTGTTGTAATAATTAAAAATGAAAAACTCCTCTATATAGAAAAGACAAAGTAATAAATATTTACCTAATGTATTCTATCTAATTACTAAGTTCTGAACCTAAAGTCACACAACAATGCTAATTTTAATTAATAAAAATAGAGCATTTGAGCATTTTACTAAACACGTCAAAATAGTTTGTGGAAGCGTTGTAAGTTCACGAACATACTTCTTCTGCCAAAGTGAAAGTCAGTTTTCCAACTAGTTTTATTCTCTGCATCGTGAAATCGTCAAAACTTATGAAGTGAATGTTAAATGTATGTTTAATACGTGTAGCTATTTTATTCTCTGCATCGTGAAATCGTCAAAACTTATGCAGTGAATGTTAAATGTATGTTTAATACGTGTAGCTATTTTATTCTCTGTATCGTGAAATCGTCAAAACGTATGCAGTGAATGTTAAATATATGGTTAATACATGTTCAGCTATTAGTATTCTTCCCATAAACCTTAAAACTAACTCTTTTCTATCATTAGTCGATATTTTCTCTTTCAATTCAATCGATAGTAACTAAAGAAGTTTCACGAGAACAAACTAGGTGCATGGAAATATAAAAAATAATAAAGAATTTAATGGTCAGGAAGTTTTCTAATTTATCCTTCAATAATAAAGCATTAAAAACAGTCATTAAATAACAAGGATTGTTTGTTTGGAATTAAGCACAAAGCTACACAATGGGCTATCTGTACTCTGCCCACCACTAGTATCGAAACAAGGTTTCTAGCGTTGTAAGTCCGCAAACATACCGTTGTGCCAATGGGGGCTAAACAACAAGCATGGAAACACTGTGTATAAATCATCCAGGGACCTAGTGGGAAACCTTAACAAAAATTTTAACTGATTTTATTTGCATTTTACGAGAACAATTATAAAACAGAAAATTGAGTTGAATTATAACTTCTTGAGAGTCCAGCTAACTATTGCATGTTTTCTACAGTACAAGTTGTTGTATAATGCATTGGAAAAAGCTAATCACATCAACTACAAAATGTAATTTCTTACAAAAAAAAATCATGAAAATGGTTCGACACAACCCCTTATTTCTCCCATTCTACTCGCACCCTAGCGTCATCGGATCCATCTTGAATGCTTCGTGGATATATTTCCTGTTTGTTTCAGAGCAAAGTAAGATGGACTATCTACTGTGTCTAATGTTGGAAATCAAACCACGGATTTTTGAGTTGTAAGTCCATAGACTTACCGCTGTACATAAACGTAAATGAAAATGTAAATAATTCAATGTAAAATATAGGTTTACTCCAAATAACTGCTCGATATCTTAAACATGCATATTGTGAGAACTACTTTTTCCCCTTAAATTAATTGAACATTAAACATGTAGCAGAAAAAGAAAACCCATCATTTTGGAGTCTGGAAATATTCTACAAATAACTAACGATACACTAAACACGGTATACTAATAAAACGTATATTTCAATTCACCAGCATGCATTTAAATAGATATAGTGATTACATAATAATAATAATTTACTGATATGTTGATCTTTTGAAAATTTCAGAAGAATTTTTACAACGATAACACATCATCGTCTCCCTCCTCGAGCGCGATAAGAAAAGTAATTGTAATTGTTTGTAATTAAGCACAAAGCTTCACAATGGGCTATCTGTGCTCTGCCCACCACGGGTATCGAAACCCAGATTCTAGCGTTGTCAGTCCGCAGACATAGCGCTATGCCACTGGGGGGCAATAATAAGAAAAGAAGCTTTATATGTGTATCAAGTAGTAACGGGCAGCAGTAAGTCTACGATGTATAACGCTAAAATACGGGGTTCGATTCTCCGCGGTGAATACAGCAGATAGCCCAAAAGTGTGAGTGACCGTTACATTATAACACTCCCCATGGCTAAAATAGCGAGCATGTTCGGGAAAGGAATTCGAATCTGCGATCCTCAGGTTGTGTGTCGAGTGCCCCCTAACCACCAGGCCATGCTAGGCTAAATAACGTAAGGAAATAGAGTCATGAAAAGAATACGAAATCACAGAACTAGTTTTCCAGAAAGCTTTGGATAATCAGATTATTTTGTCATCCAACCCTGGGTGAGAGCTTGTAATATAACACATAAAACCCTGCCAGATATTTCAGGGATTCAAATCTTTCTGTGAATCAGAATGCGAAAGTGCGGCGATGGAGCAAATGTTCCAATTACTGCTTCTTGTTGCTCTGCTTTAATACTTCTCGTCCACGATAGTAGGATCATCTGTCTTCTGTTTCAAGATTTAACTGGTTCGACTTTGCATAGTTTATGCACGTGTTACACCAACGTACGTGTAAATCTGTCCTTCCCGGTTGCAAACCAGCGCATGACCAACCATTACCTAGATTACCCATGGGAAGATACTTAATCCATTTGGTTTACCCAAAGAACATAGCTAATTTAAAAGCATACAAAATATTCAAGTGATCTAAATATTTGGTGTTTATCTTCTGAATAACTGTTGCTATCCACATAAATAAAATAACATGGGAGGCTCAAAGGGAGGAAAGAGAAGAGCGCAAGGAAAAATTTATCATTCTAGAAAGTGAGAGAGCAAATTATTTTTGCGACTTTCGCGAGTTCCTTTATTCTCTGTTTTGCCAAATATGAAGTAAATATAATTTCAGTTTCGTTTTTTCTTATCACAGATTGAATCTTATAATTAGACTATCAGATCAACTTATTTTGGCAATATTCTATGTAAGTTGCCGAAATCTGAAGCATATTTACAAAAAAAGGTTCTTACTTTCTTATTGGAAAGTCATATATCAACGAAAGTAATTTAAAACAAATTAATTAAATAAATCATCTGACATCTACTTTATTAAACGTTACTGGGTAACCTAATTATCTTCCGATATCGTAAACAGTTTGAGTTTGAAAAGTGAATGTTTTCTTGATAACTTGCTTCTGTAAAAGGTTGCTGAAGTTGGATGTCAGTTTGTTATTAATATTCAGTTTTCAACGTTTAAATCTCATACCCGTTCATCAAATCTCCAAATGTATGAAACTGTAGCATTATGGTCTAGTTCTTCATCATTTGTTTTTTTTTTTTGGTATTATATTGTGGTTTGGTTTGTTTTGAATTTCGCGCAAAGCTACACGAGAGCTATCTGCGCTAGCCGTCCCTAATTTAGCAGTGCAAGACTAGAGGGAAGGCAGCTAGTCATCACTCTTTTACCAACGAATAGTGGGATTGACCGACACATTATAACACCCCATGTTTGAAAGGGTGAGTATGTTTAGTGGGACGGGGATTCGAACCCGCAACCCTCAGATTGCGAGTCATGCCAGGCCTAGTATATTGTGAATCGAGAAAAAAGGGTTCAAAGCCAATGTTTATAAAATAGACAAAAGAGTCAATACAGTTAGATTTAATAATAATATCTGAAGGTGTTCTAGGAGTGATTAAATGGCAGACTTTTATGACACTAAGTTAGCCCACCAAAGAAGAAAAAATAAGTTGAGTCTTATTTTTAAAATAATTATAGCAGGATACCACCTTATACTGGTTCAGTTCTAGGTTCAATTACAGTGATAATAGAAGGATACCACCTTATATTGGTTCAGTTCTAGGTTCAACTAGAGTAATAATAGAGGGATACCTCCTATTATTTTCCCAGTTCTAGGTTGAAATAGAGTAATAATGGAGGGATATATTGGTTCAGTTCTAAGTTTATTCTACAAGTATGGTAATGACTTCAGCCAAGTTAGGGCATGGAGTTACACTGCCGTAACTCTATCTATTTGCAGGACAGATATTTTGGATAAATCAGTAGTTTAATAGATATTCGAAAATCCGGAATACCTCTATTCTGATATATTTAACATACATTTAAATCACATTCAAAACACCAGTATCATATCTGTTTTATATTAAGAAAAATTAGCATTTAAAAAGTGGGAAAAATAATGTTGTTTTTATCGTATGCCTTCTTGCTCTTTTCTAGTATCAAGATAACAGTGGACAAAATAACTAACTTGTCAAAAAAGCTGTAATGGCGTACACTTATAATAATATTCACAAAATAGAAATAGTATTACAGAGTATTACAGAAAACAGTTTTAATTTAAGTAAAACAAAATTAAAAGGAGCGGAAGTATCTATATAAATATAATAGTACTGCCTGTTGTATGTTATCTATATAAATACAATATTACTGTCTGTTGTGTGTATCTATATAAATATAATAGTACTGTCTGTTGTATGTACCTATATAAATATGATAGTACTGTTTGTTGTATGTACCTATATAAATATAATAGTACTGTCTGTTGTATGTACCTATATAAATAGAGTAGTGCTGTCTGTTGTATGTATCTATATAAATATAATAGTACTGTCTGTTGTATGTACCTATATAAATATAGTAGTGCTGTCTGTTGTATGTATCTATATAAATATAATAGTACTTTGTTGTATGTATCTATATAAATATAATAGTACTTTGTTGTATGTACCTATATAAATATAATAGTACTTTGTTGTATGTATCTATATAAATATAACAGTACTATTTGTTGTATGTATGTATATAAATATAACAGTACTGTTTGTTGTATGTATGTATATAAATATAACAGTACTGTTTGTTGTATGTATTTATATAAATATAATAGTACTGTCTGTTGTATGTATCTATATAAATATAATAGTACTGCCTGTTGTATGTTATCTATATAAATGCAATAGTACTGT
>NW_013668484.1:96549-116788 GCF_000517525.1 Limulus polyphemus | reverse complement strand
AGTTTTCCGGTTTTTATTGGCGCTTTTCGCTTTTTCTACAGTTACATATAAGGAAACTTTTCATGTCCTAAGATAACCTTTCATTAATCATGAATTTACATTGAGGTAATACATTTTTAATATATTTTAACGTAATTAATTTATAGAAATATTATGTTTTATGTGTTTATTTGTTTGTAGTTAAGCACAAAGCTGCACAATGGGCTATTTGTACTGTGCCAACTACGGATATTTAAACCCGATTTCTAACGTTATAAGTCCGCAGACTTATCGCTGTGGGGTGCTGTTTTATGTGTGTATATTTTCATAGTTGTGTATTTTATTTTTGTTATTTATTTTCTGTTAAAAGTTGTATTTGGAAGTGTGTTTTTTTTAAAGATTCTTAGGAGTAGCCTTTGAAGTCACGATACTGGTTAAACGTAAACCAAGTAATTTCATAAGAAGCCAGGAAATAATAAAGAACATAAAAAAAGCATTCAGAGAACAGTTCGAGTGTGTTCTTGTTGTATTATATTTGTACACATATATATGTATATGAAATAAAATACATTATAGAAGATAAAGCCACTAGAAACTAGTATGAGACGTTTATATGTATGAGAACATAGATCCATTGATAAACATAAATCAACGGTGGTTATATCCTTTCGCCTGCCTACATATGCAGCTCATATATTAAAGTGTCTTAATTGTAGATCAAATCTTCCTGGAGTATTTTTCAATTTCAATTCCGGATTGTTGGTTATCGAACTTTCTCAACTCTCCAGCATCACAACATTCGCAAGTCAGTCCGTTATCATCTCCTCGAGCTATTTACATAGCGTGAAACTAAAAGAACTTCCCAACAGTAATGATCTATTAAACATTTCCATAAATTTGTCGTAGTAAAGATACAAAAAGTACCTTGTTGAGTGAATCAATACAACATATCTTTGTTTACTGACTCATTACAATACAACCTTGCTGAGTGAATGAATACAATATATCTTTGTTGGTTCATTCATTACAATATAAACTTGTTGAGTGAATCAATACAATATATCTTTGTTGACTGACTTATTACAATATAACTTTGTTGAGTAAATCAATACAATATATCTTTGTTGACTGACTCATTACAATATAACTTTGTTGAGTGAATCAATACAATATATCTTTGTTGACTGACTCATTACAATATAACTTTGTTGAGTGAATCAATACAATATACCTTTGTTGACTGACTCATTACAATATAACCTAGTTGAAAGACTCAGTACATTATAGCCTAGTTGAGTGAATGAATACAATGTAACCTAGTTGAAAGACTCGGTACACTATAACCTTGTTAAGTGAATCAATACAATATAACCCTGTTGAATGAGTCAGTACAATATAATCTAGCAAAGTGAATCAATACAATATAACCTGGTTGAGTGACTCAGTACAATATAAACTTGTTGAATGAATCAATACAATATAACCTTGTTGAGTGAATCAATACAATATACCTTTGTTGACTGACTCAGTACAATATAAACTTGTTGAGTGAATCAATACAATATACCTTTGTTGACTGACTCATTAGAATATAACTTTGTTGACTGACTCAGTACAATATATCTTTGTTGACTGACTCAGTAAAATATAACCTTGTTGAGTCATTCAATATAATAAAACTTTCTTTAGTGAATCAATACAATATATTTTTGTTGACTGACTCATTAGAATATCACCTTGACGAGTGAATCAATACAATATATCTTTGTGGACTGACTCAATACAATATAACCTAGTTGAAAGACTCATTACAATATAACCTAGCTGAGTGAATCAATACAATATAACCTGGTTGAGTGACTCGGTACAATATAATCGGGTTGAGTAACTCATCACCAATATAACTTTGTTGAATGAATCAGTAAAAATATCCAGTTGAGTACGCTGTATAAAATTTAACTTCTATAATCCATATTTTAGAACGTAGATGTCATCCAGTGCAGATCAGAAAAGAGGAATCAACTTTGATGTATGAGATAAAAGGAACGTGAGAGAGCAATTGACAAGAGTTCGTTTCCTTTTATAATTGTCTAGATTTCATGAAGTTTAAAGGTACAGTATTATAATTATCTAGGTTTCACGAAGTTTAAAGGTACAGTATTACAAGCACACGTGATGAAATTGATAAAAAATGAATCAGAAAAAACATATCGTTTTAAATCATATTTTGCAATAAAACTAAAATCTCAAATAAGTCGTCGTAGACAAAAACAATTTCTTTAATGGCATTTTCAAATGATTTGATTTCATTAATTCTTACAAATCTTTTAGCTTTAATGATTGTCAATTCGTCAATCGTAGAAACATCACAATTTTTTTTTTAATGAATACCCTGAAACATATATCCTAGGAACACAATTTCATTGTTCATAGATGGAAAGAAAAATCACAGTGATAATTTACTCATTCCTATTAATAACGCAAGGCGTGAATCTAACTTTACGTGTAAAATAAACAATATTTCTAGCCTTTGAATGTTGGTAAAACGGGAAGACCTGCCATATGGAACAACAATGAATTGTAAACAAAACTTGGATATGTTGTACTTACATCAACTCTGACGCCACTAAGCGGAAGAAACTGTCCAGGAGGCCAGTCATTCGGAACGAAACGGTAGAATTCAACATCGTCCTTGTACCATTTTACCGAGTACAAAGTGTCTCCATTTAGGTCAAAGCTGCATGTAAGTTCTACTTCCTGTCCCACTACCGTTGGCGACGGAACGTCTAACATTACCAGTCGTAAAGGGGTGGTCAAGGAGATAGCTAAGGGATAAAAATGCATAAGTGTTTAGCGACCATATTAGGCTTACAAAGTTTAATTGTTCTCCATAGTCATTCTTAGTCAGTTAGAAGATTTGTTTGTTTGTTGGTATTGAGCACAAAACTATTCAAAGGACTATCTGTACGCTTCACACAGCGGACATCAAAATTCGCGTTCTGGCATTATAAGCCCACAGAAATACCGCTGGGGGGGGGGGGGTCTAGCTAGATGAAGAGAAAATACAATGCTATTGTTAAATGTAACTGGTTGTGTAGACAAATTAATACAATAAGGAAAAAAGAAGGCTTGTTTGAGTGTTAGAATAAAACTTTTTCAAATTGTTCTGCCCCTTGCCCTAAGTCTTACCGCTGAATCACTTATAACGCTAAAAATCGAGTTTTGATACCTACAGTGGGCAGATCACAGATGGTCAATGGTATGGCTTTGGGCCTAACAACAAACAATCAATCAAATATTTCCAGTTATATAGCGCCCTCGACCGGACGATAAAATATGTAATTAAACTGCATATATTTCATTACTTAACATTAAATATTGCCAACTATATAGCGCCCTCAACCGGAAGCTAAAATAAAAAATTAAATTGCATATATTTTATTACATAACATTAAATATTTCTAATCATCTAAGATAATCATCCAAAAAAAAAGACAAATGATTATTTTGTTGTATTAATGATTCCCTAATCATATAGCACAATGTCTCTAATTTATTTATGTATCAACTGCTACTTAACTGCTAGAAACCGGGTTTCGATACCCGTGATAGGCAGCGCACAGATAGCCCTTTGTGTACCCGAGAAAGTTCGAGTAGATTAAGTAGATTAGAAGTAAGATAAAAGTTTACAGCTGATTAGTAGAAATATTGATAAATATATGAAAACCTTTAGCAAAATTTTACCAAACTAGATAACTATTGTAATCCTTATTAAACCTTAAAGAACTATAAGGATAAGCAGAAGTGTAGAAACTGAGTAAATTACTAATATTACAATAACGCCAAATGTTCAGAATGTTAATAAGATGTATGTGTAAGGTTAATATATATCATTTGTTTTCTTCTATTCACGTTAACGTTTATCCGTTTTTTTTAAGCTGATGACAAATGGATGAATGAGGATGAGGAAGTTGTAAAAGAGATATTCTATGTTCGAAACATTCGAACTTACATTATGTATCAAAACAGTTAAAACTTTATAACAATGTTATCTTTAGATCACTTGTTTTCTAGACATATGTCACAATCACTTACTTTCAAAGAAATCCTTCGCAAGTTTTCGTTTCCAATTCTACAAATAAAGTGTAGGAAAATAACAGAGTGAACGTAACTTAGGTATTACCCTTTCGTCAGATATCATATCTTGAACAAATCGGTGGGTCGAACTTTAAAATTTCGTTACACAGCCTAACACTTTAACTGCTAATCTCACACCGACACTCTAAGTGCTAATCTCACACCTACACTCTCAATTCTTTACAAGCGCTCTTACGTTTGTTTGTAATTAAACACAAAGATCCAGAACGGGTTATTTGTGTTGTGCTCACCACGGGTATCGAAACCCGGTTTTTGCCGTTATAAGCATGCACACTAGCCGCTGAGCCACTGAGAGCGGGGCATAATTTTATATGTTATATGGAAACTAACACTTAAAATCCATTATGAACTAAACGGATTGGAGAAATTTAACAACACGAGATTATATTTAATTTACTTTCTATTCATTATCCACAATTTAAAATAAATTATTTTATAATCTTTCTTGGTGGGAAAACCCACATCTAAACGATTCACAAAAAATGAATGTTTAAAAAAATGACTGAAAGAATTCTCTTG
Source organism: Limulus polyphemus (assembly GCF_000517525.1). Taxonomy (NCBI): domain Eukaryota; kingdom Metazoa; phylum Arthropoda; class Merostomata; order Xiphosura; family Limulidae; genus Limulus; species Limulus polyphemus. The sequence continues at coordinate 112,132 of NW_013668484.1, read as the reverse complement.
AGTTATTGGTACATCATTTGATAAGTATAGTAAACACATTCCCTCAGTATGGTTATATGTGAATTATTGAAATATAGTCACGCATTCCAGCCATTACCTTCTTTTGCTTTAAATAAAGAAATTACAGCTCTTCACAAAAAAAACTTGAAGGTTTGAGAGCCTTTTAATATAAACTTGAATCAATTGTAAGAACATGGCAAGGATTCACTTGGAAATGTGAAAATCTTACAGAAATCAGGAATGCAAGAAATTCACAGAAACCATGCGTGAACTAAAAATCATCTTTTATGTTTTTACAGCTTAGATTCCATGAATATGGTATACACGAACTGCAGCGAGAGTGATTATTATTGTTTTGTTTGATGTATACTCTCCAACACAGGAATGTTAAACATTGATCACAAATCGTATGTGACTTCAAACTAATGGCTGAACGTGAGCACGTAAGTAATCAATTACTCTGTAGTTATTTTCGGAGAAGGTGTAATTGTGAGGGCCAAATAACACATGCTGGGCATGGGTTTTGAAAATTCTAATTGGTAACAAAACATATTAAACTGACATGGAAGAACTTTTTTTATCGAGTAAAAGAATTGTACTCCTTGCCGGAAATGTCAATCAGAAACAACTCTGGTTTTAAAGTGACGTTTTGGAATAGTCCAGCCAAAGCTCGTATCTTATCCCTGTCTGAGGCCACCTAAAGGGGCTAATTCGTACAACTATAACACAGCCTTTTTCAACTAACGGACTAATCTTTAACTATGAAAATAAATTGCACCAGGCGCTTTTTTGGACAGAATAATTCGAGTTATTCAGGCCAAAGATGGGCAGCGCCGTACTAGGACAGTATTACCATTATTTTAAGTTTGTATATTCGAATACTTTTTTAGAGGGTTGTGTTTATTATTTTTTATTAGATTCTTTGTTTGAAGTTAAGCACAAAGCTACACAATGGGCAATCTGTGCTCTGCCCACCACGGGTATCGAAACGCGGTTTCTAGCGTTGTGAGTCCGCAGACATATTGCTGTGCCATTCTTATTAGAACCCTCTTAATGTATTTTAGCATTTCATGAGATACTTGGCACAAAACTTCATTTCCTCAATATTTTTCTAACATTTTCAAATATTACACAATCGTTCCAAATGTAACTAGACTCGAGAAAGTCCCTGATTTATTAGACTCTTAGCTTTGTACAATGGGCTATCTGTGCTCTGCCCACCACGGGTATCGAAACGCGGTTTCTAGCGTTGTGAGTCCGCAGACATATTGCTGTGCCATTCTTATTAGAACCCTCTTAATGTATTTTAGCATTTCATGAGATACTTGGCACAAAACTTAGTCTGGATTTATTAGACTCTTAGCTTTGTATAGTTTTAAAATCATGACCATGTAGGGAAATACCTCGGGAAACACGTGGTATAAAAACTAGAACTAATTCGAAAAGACAGCGGTTGAGCGAACCACGTGGTTCTAGGAAATCGATTGTGTATCCAATCCTTTTTTTTTCTGTATTTTTGCTTTGGCTTGATTCGCATAGGAAAATAATTCATCATCGCATTTTCTTGAAGAAAATAATAATATCTAATTTTTAGTAACGCAAAAGCTGGGGATCTATTCAATCAAAAACGTTCTTTCCTTCCTTCCTTTTTTGTTTTTTACAGCTGAAGGCCTGTTTCGTCATCAAAAAAGATTTCAGCTTTGCGAAAGTTTGTTAAAAATAACGTCAGGTGGTTTGTATTTTTGATATTATGTAAAGCTATTGTAAAATAAATATATTTTTGTAATTAAAACTAGGGGTGCTATTTCTCCCAATCTCTAATCTACTCTACTTGATAGACTTTTTACCATCACAGGTAAAAGAAACAATCTTTAACTTTAACGTGCTATCTAAAAAGTCCTTCGGTGGCTCAGCGATAATTCTGAGGGATTAAAATACTAAACACCGGGTTTTGATACCTGGGGTTGATATGGCCTATTCCGTAGCTTTATGCTTACTTACAACCAAAGTAAGCTATCTAAGTAATAATAATGAATTATAACCCTATTAATACATTTAAATCCTGTTTAAAATATTTTACAACAACGATATAAACATTATTAAGAATGCATTAAAATAAGTGAAAAATGGAAATTATATATGCATACATAGAAAACACAAACTCTTTAAGTTAGGCTTTATTAAGACTCTCTTAGACATATTACAAACTCTCTAACATAGGCTTTAATAGGACCCCATACACAAAGTCTCTAATGTATGCTTTATTACAAACCCCTTACTAAAACTTTCTAAGGTAGGCTTTATTAAGATCCCCTTACGCATATCAAATTATCTATGTTGGCATTATTACAGCCCCTTATTTTAGAATAAGTTAGTAGTTTAAGATTAAAAACACTAGCTGTAACTTAAATGAGACTTTAAAGATCTCTCTAGTTATCTACTGGACCAGCACCCTGCTACTTCTTCCTTTTTAACAAAGTAGGGTTTCATATGTACAAGAGTGTCTTAACAGAATAAGATTTTTTATGTACAAGAGTGCCTTAACAAAGTAGGGTTTACTATATACTAGGGTACCTTAGCAAAGAAAAGTTTCCTATTTACAAGAATGCCTTAAGAAAGTAGGATTTCACATGTACAAGAGTGTCTTAACAAAGTAGGGGTTCCAATATACAAGAGTGCATTAACAAAGTAGGGTTTACTATATACTAGGGTACCTTAGCAAAGAAAGGTTTCCTATTTACAAGAATGCCTTAAGAAAGTAGGATTTCACATGTACAAGAGTGTCTTAACAAAGTAGGGTTCCAATATACAAGAGTGCCTTAACAAAGTAGGGTTTACTATATACTAGGGTACCTTAGCAAAGAAAGGTTTCCTATTTACAAGAATGCCTTAAGAAAGTAGGATTTCACATGTACAAGAGTGTCTTAACAAAGTAGGGGTTCCAATATACAAGAGTGCCTTAACAAAGTAGGGGGTTCCAAAATACAAGAGTACTCACTGACTCATTTCACTGGTACTGATTTGCCATTTCATGTTTGCATTGTTTATTTTCCTCTTCTTCCTCTCTTTACTATTTACGTATTCACAGTTCAATTGGAGTCTACGTTTTGGATCAAAACCAAAAGTAATCAAATTCTCTATACTAAGATGAGCAGTTCACAGACGAGAGGAAAGGAAAAAGCGAATATCAGTGACCGAAAAAAGCGGTAACATCAGTGTGTTTTGGGTTGCTCGTAAAATTAAAAGGATCATAAAACTGAGCACAAAGTGACTGATAATGTAACATGTTATATCATAAAAGAATAGAAATATATACACCTGAATCGATTTGAAATACACACACCTAGATTGGTTTGTTTGGTTAAGTGTTCAGAATACTGTTAATTTGTTTCATTTAAATCATGGAAATAATTAGTTTGAAAGGTAAAATCAAAAAACCAGTACGTTTACAAACGTGCTTTGGAATACAATATGCTTAACGTAGTGCGACATAAAATATGCACATAAATGTGAGCTGGATAAATAAACACGCACATTGACGTATTTTGGAGCACAGTATTTTTCATGAAGGTAAATTTCCTGTATGACAGCATAAAGAGCGAGAAAAATAAGTATTTATAATAAGGTATGAACATGTCTTGTTGGATTATCAGTACATTACTCCGTGTTAGAGCTTCTAAAACCCCTAGAAGTAAGCGTGGCGGATAAGGCAATAGGAAAACGTCAGATTGTTTTATATAGAAAGATGGTATTATAATGACGTCACAAAAAATCCATAGTAATAGTGACAGACTCTTGGAAAACTCCTTCCAGCTCGAAACTTTTGGGACCATGATATTTAGGGTTAGACAACGACATTATAATATATTCAGGTTTCATTGACCGTAAACTTCGCCCATATCTCAGTTATTAATGCGTTCATACGATACACGAATTTAGAGTAAGATCGGTTTTTATGTTAATACTTGTCCTTCAGAACCATTTTCAGCAGACTTCCTTCGTCCCCCCTTTTCCCCTACTGTTTCACATTTTCTATTCGACCCAGAATTTTCGCTTATGTCATACTAATTTTTTTTGCTCGTAATGATGGTATAACCCGGATGAAAGCTGTAAAATTTTATAATATATCCTTAAATGAAATAAACACCGGTCGTGTAGGGTGTACATTACGCAGAAAAATAAAATAAATATAAAATAAAATAAAAGCTGTTGAGTTTTGTGTTAGGTTTTTGATAATAACAAACAAGCAAAGAATTGGAAATATATGCGTGTTAGCTTCTACTCTGGTGCGACTCTGGTCGAAACCAAACTCTTTTCCCCCAACGTTTTGACCTGTTTTTTGTTTTTTTTTTTAATTTCGCGCAAAGCTACACGAGGGCTATCTGCGCTAGCCGTCCCTAATTTAGCAGTGTAAGACTAGAGGGAAGGCAGCTAGTCATCACCACCCACCACCAACTCTTGGGCTACTCTTTTACTAACAAATAGTGGGATTGACCGTCACATTATAACGCCCCCACGGCTAAAAGGGCGAGCGTGTTTGGTAGGAAGGGGATTCGAACCCGCGACCCTCAGATTGCGAGTCGAGCGCCTTATCCACCTGGCCATGCCGGGCGACCTTATATGCAAATTATAGTTGAAAAATAAATAGCTTTTTTTACAAAGAGTACTTTCATAATGAGGTTGAAAACACGTTTTTTGTTTTAATAATTCAGTAGTTATCTTAGTTATTTACTTGATTATATGTACTTAATTATTCATTTATTCGAGCGTTAGTCTTTGTCTTTAAAAAATCTTGTGTATTAATTGATTATGATTAACGCAAAAGATATATATATATTTGTCAAAATGTATTCTCACTTAAAAAGATATCGTTTACAAACGAGTTTTGACTTTTCTTAAGAAGCAGTGGTGGCATAAACCAGTTAATTATCTTAATTTTCATTTTTGAAATAGTCCAGGTTAAAAAATAGGTGTACACCCGACATGTCTTAGTGGTTAGGGCACTCAACTCGCAATCTGTGGGTAGCGGATCGAATCCCGTGACCGAATATGGGAGTGTTGTAATGTTTCGGTCAGTCCCACTATTCGCTAGTAAGAAAGTATTCCAAGACTTGCCAGTGGGTGATGTTTACTTGCTGTCTTCTTTCTGTCTATTACAACTTTAATCCCAACTAGTTTGGGGTCAGCCGGTATTTTTGAAAGCCAAGAATAATTACACGCGGATGGCTGGCTCAGCATGTTTGGCGACGGGGATTCGAACTCGGGAGCCTCAGATTGCGAATCCAGCACCCTAACCACCACGCCATGCCAGGTACGGCTAGCGTAGATGGCCATCAAATAAGTTTGCGCAAAATTCAATAAACTAACAAACGAAAAGATAGATTTCTCTTTTTTATTTTTCGACGCATGTTTTTCCACAGCTCCATCTGTGAGAATTAATTATTATTTCACGCCGTAGCTACTTTTTGTGAAGGTAACTACCTAATTGTTATGCGTAATGCGGTTTCCTTCGTCAGTTTTCTTTATATTTTAACATGACATATCCATTAGTAAAAGTGTCATCCTAATAGCTATTATAGCAACACACGATGCTCTACATAGGTATAGGGGAGGAAAGCTCTGAAACTCCGCTATAAAGGACGTTTTATAGCTCATTGAAAATAACAAGAGAGAAAAACAATAGTCGATAGTGGTTGCACGTATAAAACTCAGTTAAAGGTTTCCTGTGAGGCTTCAATTTTATTATCCTAGCCCGTGCAATACCTGTTAATATAGATAGTGTAATTTTCTTCTTTTAAGTCATATAAATATAGTGAAATTAAACGTTTGAAATTAAAATCCATCATTAAAGCTGCGTAGTTGGTGTGCAAACATTTATATTTATAGTGTAATTTTGTATCAACATTGTGGTTCTGTAGCTGGTGACTTTTGGAACCAACACTTTATATTTGTAGTGTAATTTTATATCAAAATTGGGGTTCTGTAGCTAATGACTTTTGGACCTAACACTTTATATTTATAGTGTAATTTTGTATCAAAATTTGGGGTTCTGTAGCTGGTGACTTTTGGACCTAACACTTTATATTTATAGTGTAATTTTATATCAACATTGGGGTTTTGTAGCTGATGACCTTTGTAGCCAATACTTTATATTTATAGTGTAATTTTATATCAACATTGGGGTTTTGTAGCTGATGACCTTTGTAGCCAATACTTTATATTTATAGTGTAATTTTGTATCAAAATTTGGGGTTCTATAGCTGGTGACTTTTGAAACTAATACTTTATATTTATAGTGTCATTTTGTATCAACATTGGGGTTCTGTAGTTGGTGACTTTTGGAACTAATACTTTATACTTAGAGTGTAATTTTGTATCAAGATTGAGGTTCTGTAGCTAGTGACTTTTGCTAAGAAGTAGAAAGTTACCTTTTTTATGCCCTTTGTTATAAAGCGACTATGCCTTAGAGTCATGATATTATATTCAGATTGCGTATTTTTATAGACCATTATGAATTTAACATTTCATATGAACGCAACTATATATATATTTTTCAGACTGTTCCAATAACTGTGAGTGACATGTTTTCCATAAATCCACCTGATTAGCTAAATATTCAAAAAATTTAAGACAACTGTTTGTAAATTGTTATATGATTGTGAAATATCACCAATCGTATCTCCGATTGTCTTCTTATATATGTTTCTACTTATCTGAAGTGATTCGTTTATATATATTTGACAAATACGGTGAAAAATGTAGACCTATCTATACAGATGTATGTTGAATAAATCTATATGACAATATGTATAATAATACGTTGTACGAAACTAGAAGGCAGTTGTAGCCTATGGAAACAGATGTTTCAACCAGCTGTGACGTAAACTTCTAGAGGTAGGCAGACTTACACCAACACGGTTTCTGCGATTTTACTAAATTCAGAGGTACACTTAATTTCCGCTATTTCTATTCACTTTACTATACTAGTTTCTGGATGAATTACTTAATGTTCAATCATTATTTTCCAGTGTTCATCCGTTGATTATATAACTATTCAAAAGTAGTTCACAAGGAATAAGACATAATGACATAAAGAGTGAACTTATTTTAATTTTGAAGATCACCGAAATGAAAATAAATATTGACGTTTTCTTTACACACGTATGTAATTCTGTGTATCAAAACTTTATGGAAACGCTTTACGCTATCGTTGTTTTATTTTGCAAAATAATATTTTAGAATATCTGTAATTGAAACCTCACAATACAAACGAAACATATAAATTTGGAGACATAATCTGATGTTTTATGTCATATATAAATCCTTACTTATAGCCCTAACTTAACAAAAAATATACCGAGGAACTGATCACGATCGGCATGCTTCGTACATCTTTCGGAGCCCTCCAGTGGCACAGCGGTATGTCTGCGGACTTACAACGCTAGAAACCGGGTTTCGATAGCCCATTGTGTAGCTTTGTGCTTAACTTCAAACATCTTTCGGAAATAAGAAACTGTCTCGTCATAAAACAGCTTTTAAAAGAATAATCCTGATTTTTAACATATCCTCTTCTTTTTGTTGTTGATTTTTAGCGTAAAAAAGCATAATAACGTATGAAGAAAGGAGAAAAAAACTGATTATATATAAAATAGTTTAACATAAATAACTTACATAAAAAATACGGTTTTCTTCATTACAATGTTTAATCGATTTGTCTAATAAAGAAGAATTGTCCATTTAGACATTTTGGCAGTAAAGCTAGAAAAAAAACCGACATTTAATTTATAGATAATAATAACAATCAATCATTTCAGTTATATCAGGGCTAGTAGTAGTACATTCAAACTTTTTTAATCTGAAAAAAATATAAATCTTGATCTATTCACTAGAGTCGTCATATTTTCTTCATTACTGTGCACATCTTTTAAAATATCTTGAACTGTCAAATAAGGTATTTAGTAATGAGACAAATAATGTTTCTGTGATATTTAACATCTATACAGTACCTTCCACTCCCCCCCCCCAAAAAAAAAGTACTTCAAAACTTCTTATGTCAACGAACGTTTGATGTGAGAAAGATACGTAAGTAAGTTAGAGCCTTATATATAAAGATCTGAAAAATAGTTCCCCCAGGCAAGATGTAAGCATACAAACTCAGCTGAAAGAATGTCATATCTATTTTTCAGTTGAAAATCTCTAAGAAATAAGGATTTCTCCTTTGCATTTGGGTTTCGATCGGTGAAGGCGGAGATGACATGCCCTACAGGTGAGGAATGTTGTTTTCAGTTCAAACTAGAATATCAAGCGAGACACATGGAAGAATTACAAGGTAACTAACTAGCTGAAGAAGCATATCCAAACTGTCAGCATGTCTTACTGTCCTCTCTGATCACTTGCAGTTTTTTGTTGAACGAAAGTATTTATATTCTCGTGTTGTTACAACATAACCATCTACACCAGTGCATAACATATCGAAAAATTGAACGTTGAGTAAAATAAATATGAAGTTCAAAAGCATTATCTAAGATATATCACTAAAATAAGTCATTAAGTATATCACTAAAATATGTCATTAAGTATATCACTAAGATATATCATTAAGTATATCACTAAGATATATCATTAAGTATATCACTAAGATATATCGATTTAGACTTTTATAGAACATTATTTTTTCCTAATGTTTACGCTGTGACAATAGGTCTAAAGTTCAATGTCAACTTTCTAAGGCGCTACTCATTAAATCTTCAACTTAAGTTGTTTCTTTTCTTTCACATCAACTCTTATGATTCGATAATGTCGATAACTACCATCCCAAAAGTTGAATATTTTTTAATGGGAGTTATTTATGGTCAAGAATCTCCTCACGTGCATTTGAGAAAACTTTTGTTTTTTGTTCTCGGAGTACAGGTGACTAATCAACAGATGAACCTGATAATAAATTAGCTAATTAAAAATCTATTATCTTCAATATTCAAAAGACATCCAACACACCTTACTTGACACCCAAACACACCGCTTATGACATTCAAACATGTCTTATATGGCATTCAAATACAACTAATCTGACAGCCAAACACACCGCATGTGACATCCAAAAACACTTTACCTGACATCCAAATACACAGTATCTATCAATATTAAATTGGCATAAAACAAGAGTGCTATAATAGTGAGATATAAATCACTAGTGCGTATTGACATACTAGTATTCAGTAGTAAACGGTACTTGATTTCCTGCAGCTCAACCATATTACATTGCAATGAACAAACATGTAACAATGTTGGTAAAAACACTTAGGAGAGACTGAACATAACTTTCCTTAAGGAAGACCATTCCCTTTATCGTCCACAATCCGATAAAATACAACTGTGATATTACGAATCCAAATGTTCTAAAAACATCGGTTATTACTATTGTTAACATAGAGCACAGCTGCTCTAAAACATAGCAGCTGTGCTCTATGTTAACAATAGTAATAACCGATAAAAACATCGATTATTACTATTGTTAACATATGACACAGCTGCTCTAAAACATCGGTTATTACTATTGTTAACATATGACACAGCTGCTCTAAAACATCCGTTATTACTATTGTTGACATAGAGCACAACTGCTCTAGAAACATCAGTTATTACTATTGTTGACATAGAGAACAGCTGCTCTAAAACATCGATTATTACTATTGTTGACATAGAGCACAGGTGCTCTAAAAACATCCGTTATTACTATTGTTGACATAGAGAGAACATAAACATAGGGCCGGCATGGCCAGGTGGTTAAGGCACTCGACTCGCAATCTGAGGGTCACGGGTTCGAATCCCCTTCCTACCAAACACGCTCGCCCTTTCAGCCGTGGGGGGCGTTATATGTGACGGTCAATCCCACTATTCGTTGGTAAAAGAGTAGCCCAAGTGTTGGCGGTGGGTGGTGATGACTAGCTGCCTTCCCTCTAGTCTTACACTGCTAAATTAGGGACGGCTAGCGCAGATAGCCCTCGTGTAGCTTTGCGCGAAATTCAAGAAAACAAACAAAACATAAACATAGATCACGTAGTTCCAGAGTAAGGTCCAAACTTCTCAATTGTAGTCGTTAGGGGAATAAATCACGTTTTTCGATAAGCTAAGGCTGTGGTGATCGAGTATCAATCGTTGTCATAGTTACGAGTCTATGCAACTATCTACGTCTAATTATTGCAAAAAAAAAATCACTTCACAGTATATATTGATCGGTTTGATGTATCCAACATAATCACAAACTAACCCTTGAAACACCACAGATATTCTGCCAACAGTTTGAAAATGAGCCCTCGGGGAACAAACCCTACTGACAATGTACACGATAATAGACATCTCAGCCTTCTATATCAATATAACTTATTTTCAACAGGAAAATAGCTACTATCAATAACAAAAAGAAGGCCTAGCCGTCGGCTCACCACTATCACCAGTACTAAGTAACATCTAAGTGGAACATTTCTAAGATAACACTCTAAAAAAATCGGTTAAAATACCCAGATTTTGGCTGAGATACGTTAACGAAACATCACTAATATGGCCACACATTACAGACAAGGTTGTAGAATTCATGAACCATGCGAACACATAACGTCCCGTGATACAATTCGCAGTGAAAATAGAAGATAAACTCGCATTCTTAGAAGGGATGGTTACCATGATATACTCATGTATATATACCCCGAATGTAGACAATGTTATTTCTGGTTTTTTTACGAATATTAATATAACTACAAACTTTTGATCAAGAATTAGGCACGGTTATATTCGCTTTTCTTTGGGAATATTAATGCAACTACAAACCTTTGATCAAGAATGAGAAACGGTTATTTTTGGATTTCTTTATGAATATTAACATAATTACAAGCTTTTGATCTAGAATTAGGCACAGTCATATTTGGTTTTATTTGGGAATATTAGTGCAACTACAAACCTTTGATCAAGAATGAGAAACGGTTATTTTTGGATTTCTTTATGAATATTAACGTAACTACAAGCTTTTGATCTAGAATAAGGCAGGCTATTTGTAGATTTCTTTGTGAATATTAATATATATATATATATAAACTTTTGATACTGAATACAGACAAAATTACTTCTTTAATATACACAACCACGTCCTCTTTATTAAATATGTATTTCATGTTCTTATTACACTCTCCGTTTTATAATATAACGTTTCTTCATTATCTCTTTCTCAATAAGATTGATTTATCTACATATATATATCAATAAGATTGATTTATATACATATATATCTCAATAAGATTGATTTATATACATATATATCTCAATAAGATTGATTTATAAATCTCAATAAGATTGATTTATATATCTCAATAAGATTGATTTATATATCTATTGGTAGTGTAACGATGCCTCTTTAACAAAAATAACCAAGATTAAACCCACGGTATTAGATGAAAAGATTTCCTACTCCTCAATGAGCGCGAGGTATTCACCAGTGAATAATACAACCACAATTAACTCGTACAATGTGTATTGTCACGTCTTCTTCGCTTTGTGTCACGTCATTGTAACACTTATCAAGCACGAAATGAATCTTTTGTTAACGTAGTACTTAAAAGATTATAATTAATTTTACTTTAATATTCATTTAATAGACGCGTTGGTGTCTAAATTACTGCACCAATTATCGGCACCATTCTTTTGTATTGTTAACTGCTTTATAGATAGAGTTATAAAAATCAGTCCTTGACACTAGAAGAGGTAACACAGGAACATACAATGTATAATCATGCAATATTTAGCCATGTTTCATGTATCGATGCTAATAATATCTGGTTTAGCTTTGAGTTATTTTCGTGATTCATAAATTTTATCAGTTCGGTCAAGTACGGGGATCTTTAGTAACTGACCATACAATGAGTAGTGTCTACTTAGTTCAGCATAACATTACGTTGCAAGCATTGATTCACAGCTAATCAAGCAGCATAACATTATGTCACATACGTAACTAGTAGCTATCCAGACCAACTTTATGTGTATTAAACTAACATATTAACACTACCATCTATATTTATCATAATCTGTGTCGTAGACTGAGCTACACATATAATTTTATCTTATTATTAAATGTAATTAAAAATAAACTATCCAGATCAATATAAAACGTTTTAAAGCCCCCTGCCGTCCCGCAAGCTTGGCTGTACGTCTGAGGACTTAAAACGCTAAATGTCAAGTTTGATTACTCGCGATGGGCACAGCATATATAGTTCATTGTGTAACTTTAGACTTACTAAAAACAAACAAACTGACGTTTTAAAATTAAACTTAGCTACCCATGGTCAGTATATAATTACTATATAATATGACCGTAGAGATTATATCAAAACGAAAATTTCTTTATCGAAAACTTAGTTACACAAGTCAACATCATTTTTCGTTATCCTTGTTACAGACTCGAATATTCAGGATAAATAAAAACAAAAACTATATATTTCTATCAAATGTTAACATAGCCGTTCCAGCATATTTTATTATAGACTTCAGATTGTCCCCCAGTGGGTCAGTTTAATTCCACAGACTTTCATCGCAAAAATCCGGGATTCGATTCTCGGCGGTGGACAGAGTGCAGATAGCTCATTGAGTTGGACCAAGATAACAAGACCCCCAGATGCTAAGTGACCTAGACAGACGTATCATTTTGTATCGAATTTTCAGTAACTTCCATATAGTACATTAATATCTGTGCTGGAAGCTTATCTACGTTTTTTTACAAAAGATATCCAAATTTGCATATCTTCTAATTATCCTCTATTTAAATCAGCATCCTATCTTATGATATAATTGTATTCTCTGTATTAAAGTTCATATATCAAGATCACTTTATCGTCCATTAAAGAAGGTAAATCAAACATACTTCAATTACTCGGTAGAAGTAAAGAGAAACAGAGAGAGAAATATTTACTTAAAATGTTTAATTATAAGTTCTACATTAGTGAAGTTACTTTTAAGACTCAGTATTCTATAAATGGTTCTATACGCTATGTGTTGGAATAGCTATTAAAGTATTAGTGATATCCATTAAGATGCACTTAGCCATGACGTGTAACAATGTCATCGGTTGTTACCACTGTTACCTTGTAAATCATTTGTAGTTGAATGGTAAAGACAAGGAATTGTATTAGGCTTACGATAAGAATATAATAATATTTATGAATCTTCATTTTACTTGAACGACGTTTATTGGTGATATCTTGACAGGACTAGTTTTCTGTTTCCTTATTCCGACACTTTGTTGCCATCCATCTATTTCACTTTTAAAGAGCAGCGTACCAATGACTTTACAACTAGCTAACATTTCATGTTGGCTGTCACTCATCCAAGAAAATTACCTCTGAGGAGGAAATGATTGGTCAAACCCCAGGTGATCTTCCGATGTGTAAACAATTTTCTTATCATGGCTCAAGTTTGAATATAATAAATATTTCACCAACAGATGCCACAGATTTACTTACAAGTTCTTATAGCACCATACTTCCTTCAGCATTCATCGGTCTTTCTTCATCAGCTTCTTCTTTAATATAGGATGCAAAATAGTCTAAACTAGTATTAATGATGAAGTTAATGCTTTATTTCATTGGTTGATTCCAGAGGGGTGAGTGTACAGAAATAAAATATGGATTAAACAGACAAATATGTGCATAAACTAGTGGAGAAAGTAATAATATGTCCAAAAAACTTATAAACAGGATATACTAACCTCTCATGAGCACAAATATAAATAAAAGAAAATCCAAGGAAGAGGTATTTTGTTGCTGGAAGTTGAACCATCTCCGAAAATCCATGCCGTATGTAGACTTTCTACTCAGTCTAGCCTTTAGTATGTTACGAAATATCAGAACATCAGTTAATCAGAGTGAATCAAATATCTTGTGAGAGGTGCTTCTTCACCTGGTGGAATAGAAGTGAAATAAAGTTTAAGACGGTGAAAAGGAGAACATACAGTGGTTAAGGCTGATATGTACTTTAAACTACTCAATTAATAAAGAACATTGTGCTTGGAGTAAAATGTTATCATTATTCAAATTCGATAAGTTAATAAGTATATTCGACGAATGAAATATTTACATGTTTAAACTACCGAATTACTTATATCAAATAAACTTACATTTTACATTCTATTAATAATTAATATTAATATTTTATATTTAATTTTATTCCTATAGTTTAAGTACTCCAGTGGAACAGCGCTAAGTCTATGGACTTACAACGCTAAAATCCGGGGTTCTATTTCCCACGGTGGACACAGCAGATAGCCCAACGTGACTTTGTTCTAAAACAGAATAAACAAACAACTTTATGTCCAAAAATGAAGAAATACCCTCAGTAGTGTAAACTCTAAAAGTCTCATCCAAGTAATATGTATCCCGAATGTCTGATTAAATAGCACATTTATAAACAATTTTCTAAGAGTTGTCAAAGAAACTTAGAAGGTGGAAGTTTATGCAACCCATGGAATAAAGGGCCAGGTCATAGGTCAGAAATATTCATCTCCACTGAGACTATGTCACAGTCATTCAGCGGCACCCTCCGCCTACACATCTACTCTTAACCAAATAGCAGGAGTGCTGCCACTTTTATGACTCATCTGAAAGTGCAGAGTGATATATAACGGGATCAAAACCACTCTATGGAACCCTGGTTAAATGGTTAGTTATGTCTATTTCCTAGCACCCGTTCTAACGAATCCTGGTTAAATGATTAGTTATGTCTACTTCCTAGTACCCGTTTTATAGAACCCTGGTTAAATGGCTAGTTATGTCTATCGCCTAGCACCCACTTTATAGAACCCTGTTTAACTAGTTAGTTATGTCTATTTCCTAGTACCCGTTCTATAGAACCTTGGTTAAATGGCTAGTTATGCCTATTTCCTAGTACCCGTTCTATAGAACCTTGGTTAAATGGCTAGTTATGCCTATTTCCTAGCACCCGTTGTATAGAACCCTGTTTAAATGGCTAGTTATGCCTATTTCCTAGCACCCGTTGTATAGAACCCTGGTTAAATGGCTAGTTATGCATATTTCCTAGCACCCGTTGTATAGAACCTTGGTTAAATGGCTAGTTATGCCTATTTCCTAGCACCCGTTCTATAGAACCCTGTTTAAATGGCTAGTTATGCCTATTTCCTAGCACCCGTTCTATAGAACCCTGGTTAAATGGCTAGTTATGCCTAGAGTGGCACAAAGTAAGAGCGTGCCGTGTCAGCTGGAATGCATACACACGTGTAGGTGCTCACACTTATTACCGTTTTCTACGCCAGTTCTCTGTCGTCATCCATTCTCTGCTACATGTTCCTTTACTCAGAGAAAATTGGATTAAAAGGAACTTCCTTGTCTATTAAAAGGAAAAGGAATTTCAATCTTAGCTAAAACTATAATTATACATTTTACAAAGCCTAATTACTCCACACTTTACTTCTTGACACGACATTATACATTAAGAAAGTGAAGTTATAAGTATCAAAAGCGTAATATTTCTTTTTATAATGCTTCGGAATGGTATATATATATTTATGTATAAAGGTTTGTTTGTTTGT
>NW_013668484.1:92628-95663 GCF_000517525.1 Limulus polyphemus | reverse complement strand
CTGCAGACATACCGCTGTACTACTGGGGGGCATGTATAAAGGAAAAGCAAACAACAGAACGTCGTACGCATAGGCTAGACAAATAGAACTACAACATGGTGAAAACAAAATGTACGTAGTTGTTTGTAGTAACGCTAAATGTTAAATACTTGTGAAGTAAATTAAGCTAGGTCGATATATAATAACAGTAAAAGAACATACGTATGTATTTGAATATGTATTAAGAAGTGTTATGTATACACTTAAATACTTATTTAAATTCACGCATATTAACATAACTCATAAACGCATATACAACCGAAGGAACATAGTTTTGTATAACTAACTTCACCGGAGGCTTAACGGTAAGCTTGAAGAGTTAAAATGCTAAAATTTAATCCAGTAAGTCCACATCCATCATAAATAATAAATATCAAAACGATCGTTGAGATGACTAGTTGAGTCTTAATATTCACTTAGTCGTTTTGTGAAACGTTCGTTAAGTTAGGCTCATTTTGGTTATCCTTAGCTTCTGAAGAAACTTAAAGTGTCTAAAATTAAATAATGTTAATGTGTTTAAATTTATATATCACCTATTGGTGTGAAATAGTCGATATTCTTCAAGTAATCAGGGTTGTAAGTTCGTTAAGTTAGGCTCATTTAGGTTATCCTTAGCTTCTAAAGAAACTTAAAGTGTCTAAAATTAAATAATGTTAATGTGTTTAAATTTATATATCACCTATTGGTGTGAAATAGTCGATATTATTCAAGTAATCAGGGTTGTAAGTTGGGCCTGTGGTAGAGCTCTAAGTGTAATCAGGGCTCTGAGTTGGCCCTATGGTAGAGCTCTAGGTTTTAGAGCTGACGAGCCAAGTTAGAATTCGTGCGATACCATAAGTTATTATTTGCGCTTTAAGTTATAATAAGTTTGTTTTATTGTTGCTATGATCTTCCCACCACGGGTATTGATACCCGAGTTTCATTGTCGTAAGCCTACTGACCGCTGAGCCTCTAGGGACACATTAGAAGAGTGATAGCCAATCTCTTATGGTTGATGGTGAGTCACAGGGTACTGTTGACTGGCTGCCTTCCCTTTGGCTATTAGTTTAAAGTAAGAGACGGCAGCAGAAAACCTTATAAATTTTCTTTAATAAAAACACAAATTTATGTAATTCTTAGTAAATAACTCTGTTTATGTAAAACAAGAACTCATCAAACACTGTAAGTTTCATATAATTTAAGTTCATTGAATCATTAAGTAATAAATAAATTAGTTATTCCAAGAACTTCTGATACTTAATAAGCATGTTCTCGTACATTAATGTGTCTGCCTGTTACTACTATTATCCTAGAGCCACATTCATTAATTCATTTTGTGCCATCTCCGTGACAAAGGTTTACAACAATGGCTGTTTGAGCCCTTCTTCTGCACTCTGAAATATTAAGTCCCGACCACTCTTTGATATTATCCTCCCATTTCGTTCTTTTTCCACTTTTCTTTCTAGCATAAACTTCTGTATCCTTCTGTGCCTTTTTTGTATATCCTGTGTATTCTGTTTTATTTTGCTTTATTTCATATATAGTTTTCTTACAATCTCTTCATTTGTTTTTCTGTCTGTCCATGACATTCTTCCAAGTGTTCGGAATATCCATGTTTCAAACGCTTTCAGCTTTTTCTCTGTTATTTTATTTATTGTTCAAGTTGCTGCATCGTACTACAGTGTTGACCACAGTGTGGCGTTTGATGATTCTCATTCTTAGTTGGAGATTTATTTTTCTTGATGTCAGGATTTGTTTAATAAGAAATTTTCGCTATTGGTATTCTTCTTCTTCTTATCTCTTCCACACATGTGCCATCTTACGTGATTAATTGTCAAAGGTACGTAAAGCTTCAACTTGTCTAGTTCTTCTCAATTTATTGTTATTTTAGCTTTATGCTTTTGTTTCTTTATTGTTGATAACCATTGTCTCTGTTAAACTCTGATCTGGGTATTTTATTTATTTATTTTCCATTCGATTACTTTTTACTTGTATTTGGCAGATTTGTTTTCTTTTGAATTAGAAGAACGTTTCGTTTAGTAGGTTATCAGTGTAATACATTTCAGCTTACTTTAAAACAAATTAAACTCTATTAGCTGTTATTCCCAAAGATTTTGTCAAAATATAGTTAAGTGTTACGTAGAATAATATAGTGTAGAAAGATGTCTGAACCAATGATATTCAGAGTTCTGTCAGCCTATAGAAAAAGAGAGTCGTCTGAACCAATTACATTTAATATTCTACAAACCCATAGAACATGAAGTTGGCTGAACCAATTACATTTAATATTCTACAAACCCATAAAAGATTAAGTTGTCTGAATCAATTATATCCAATATTTTACAAACCCAGAGAAGATTAAGTTGTCTGAATCAATCACATTTAATATTCTACAAGCCCAGAGAACATAAATTGTCTGAACCAATTACATTTAATATTTTGCAAGCCCAGAGAAGACGAAGTTGTCTGAACCAATCACATTTAATATTCTACAAACCAATAGAAGATGAAGTCGTCTGAACAAATTATATTTAATATTTTACAAGCCCAGAGAACATGAAGTTGTCTGAACCAATTACATTTAATATTTTACAAGCCCAGAGAAGATGAAGATATCTGAACCAATTACATTTAATATTCTACAAATCCATAAAAGATGAAGTTGTCTGAACCAATTCTATCCAATATTTTACAAGCCCAGAGAAGATTAAGTTGTCTGAATCAATCACATTTAATATTCTACAAACCCATAGAAAATAAAGTTTACTGAACAAATTATACTTAATATTTTACAAGCCCAGAGAACATGAAGTTATCTGAACCAACTACATTTAATATTTCACAAGCCCAGAGAGGATGAAGTTATCTGAACCAATCACATTTAAGATTCTACAAACTCACAGAAGATGAAATTGTCTGAACCAATTAAATCATATATGCTACAAACCATGAGAAGATGAAGTTGTCTGAACCAATTACATTTAATATTCTACAAACCCATAGAAAATGAAGTTGTC
>NW_013668484.1:88699-91628 GCF_000517525.1 Limulus polyphemus | reverse complement strand
CCATAGAAGATTAAGTTGTCTTTACCAATTAAATCATATATGCAACAAAGCATGAGAAGATGAAGTTGTCTGAACCAATTACATTTAATATTCTACAAACCCATAGAAAATGAAGTTGTCTGAACCAATTATATTCAATATCTTACAAGCCAAAAGAAGATGAAGTTATCTGAACCAATCACATTTAAGATTCTACAAACCCATAGAAGATTAAGTTGTCTTTACCAATTAAATTATATATGCTACAAACCATGAGAAGATTAAGTTGTCTGAACCAATTACATTTAATATTCTACAAACCCATAGAAAATGAAGTTGTCTGAACCAATTATATCCAATATTTTACAAACCCAGAGAAGATTAAGTTGTCTGAATCAATCACATTTAATATTCTACAAACCCATAGAAAATAAAGTTGTCTGACCAAATTATACTTAATATTTTACAAGCCCAGAGAACATGAAGTTGTCTGAACCAATTACATTTAATATTCTACAAGCCCAGAGAAGTTGAAGTTGCCTGAACCAATTATATTCAATATTTTACAAGCCCAGAGAAGATGAAGTTATCTGAACAGGCAACTTCATCTTTTATGGGTTTGTAAAATATTAAATTTAATTGGTTCAGGCAACTTCATCTTCTCATGGTTTGTAGCATATATAATTTAATTGGTTCAGACAATTTCATCTTCTGTGAAACCAATTAAATTTAATATTTTACAAACCCGTAGAAAATGACGTTGTCTGAACCAATTAAATTCAATATTTTACAAACCCATAAAAGATGAAGTTGTCTGAACCAATTAAATTTAATATTTGACAAACCCATAGAAAATGAAGTTGTCTGAACCAATTACTTTCAGTACGATATAGCTGAATGGTAAAAGCCCTTGTCAAAATCAGTGATATCGAATGCCCTATAAATTAATAATATTTGTAATTTGATTTTACGCTAAAACTACTAAGGCTATCTACAGCGGTCACTAATTGTGTACTACTGACCAGAGAGAAGACTGACAGTCAGTACCACCCAAGATCTACTCTAAGTGATTGACTGTTACTCTTATAACGTATCCACAGCTTAAAATGTGGGTAATATTTTGTGACATAGCACGGATTAGACCCTTGTTCGCCAGCTCTGAAATCCACAGTCTACCACAGGGCAAAGTTGCGATTAATTATAATCAGTATTCTGTAAACAAATAGTGGGGATTTGTATATATATAAGTTTTGTAAGTTTAAACCAATAGTATGCACAGTTATCGGGTCAATAAGCAAGATTAGTAACTGTGAATCAATGTTTGATGAAAACATTTATAACAGTGATATTTATCAAGAGTTAGCAAAGAATGGTAAATCAGCGTTGATAATTATTAGTTAATCTGTCAAGATACTATCTCACTTAAAAACAGTTTATGTTGTCTGAAATCATAATTATCAGTGCTGTATGTTACTTTTAGAAACATTTGAGTCTCCATTAAACAAGGGGGATCCTCAATAGCCGCGGCTATAATTAGATCTCAAATCGCTCAAGAGGTGGAGTTAGGAGCTAAAAGTTCGTACTCGAGACTAAAAAAACAACAACTCTGGACCGTTATGCCATGGCAAGAAATGGAATCTACAAAATGAATTAAAGTTTGGTAGAAAAATAAGTATAAGTTCTTTCACTCTTCTGAATTAAAATGTGAGCTTTTATTCTATGTTATATATATACAGAAAGCACACACTTCTGGCAGTATATATTGGAGTATGTTACTTAATCAAAGCAGATATAATATTGCGTTCGTTTTATTTTGAGACTGAAGAACGTTATTTGATATTTCAATGTTAATATGCTGTCGGGTTTTTTTTAATCATCTGTATGGAAAGCGCCCGAGATCAACAAGAAAAATGGTCGAAACCATTTGCATGATTACAGCATATCCCTCGAGATCTTGAAGATAAGTGTGTGCTATTGAGAAAGTGTTATTGTAAAACGTGAAACGGTGTTACGAGATTGAAGTTAGTGTTTAAGATGGCGCACCTCCAGACACAGTAGTTATCTTCCACAAATAAATGAAACACTAACAGCGCCAGTGTTTCCGAACGTGTGGTTAAGGAAGCTCTAAGTATTCCGTATAAGACATTATTCCCTAGGTCATTAGTATTACTTTACTGTTGTCAAAGTTCTAGATTTAGGATAGAAATACATGGCTGGACTATAAGCAAAACGAAAAATGGGAAATAATACCAACTGTATTGTCATTGGTCTTTCACTATCAGAAAAAAAAAACACACACCCGATTTATCCCTTTTACCCTTATAACTTTTCTTAACATTAATAAATTAAGCAATTCACTATTGATACTTAATTTAAAAAACTTGATATGTTATAAATCTGAAAATTTGGTCTCAAGCTGGACATTTATCAATGTTAAGCAATTCACTGTTGATATTTAATTTAAAGAACTTGATATGTTATAAATCTGAAAATTTGGTCTCAAGCTGGACATTTATCAATGTTAAGCAATTCACTGTTGATACTTAATTGAAAAAAACTTGATATCTTATAAATCTGAAAATTTGGTCTCAAGCTAGACATTTTATCAACGTTAAGCAATTTACTGTTGATATTTAATTTTAAAAACTTGATATCTTATAAATATGAAAATTTGGTCTCAAGCTAGACATTAACAACTTTTTTAGTGTTTCTTTTTCTCTCCATCTTCTCAACTTTCTCTGTTATAATTTACTTGTATCAAAAGCTAATATATGTACAACAAACTATCAAAATTTCAATTCTTCGGGTATTCCGTTAGTCAATAATGAACTTTTAAATACGTGCTATGTAGACTCGGAAATATCTAACATATTTTTTACCCATGTTTTCTTGAAATCTAAGGAATCATATTTAGGTCACGTGTTATTTCAGACTTTCAGAATTCTGTCTG
>NW_013668484.1:76743-88582 GCF_000517525.1 Limulus polyphemus | reverse complement strand
GCTGTGTCACTGGGGGGCTTCAGAATTCTTGTAGGTTTCGTAATCTTATCAATCGCTGCCGAGGATTTAAAACATACAATCTCAATTTCTGTTTATGAAGTCTTTCACTAAACAAAAATCAAATAGTCTGAAAATTTTAATTACATCTAAAAATAGATTGTTACTTAATATTAAAAACTTATTATCATTGTCATTCATGATACGTCTGATTTGAAACATATCAATTATTAAGTAAGAATTGAAACAATACACAATACCCTTAATAAAGTAACAATATAAATAAAACGTAATATCCTTAATGAAAAAACTAATGTGCAAACAAAAGAGAAAAAATATAATAAAAAACACACTGTTCTTCTTATATCTGGGTGCATTTTTGGTTTAATGATCATTTCTATAATGTTAGTGACGACCCCATGGCAGCAAATGTGATACTGGTCACTTTAGATAAGGGGGCAGGAAGGACCAAATTAAGTCATTTCAGATTTCGGTCAAAACAAAATTACAATAAAGATAGTTAAGATAGTTGATATTACATTCAATTTACAAAAAAAAAGTTAATTTTTTCTTTCAAAAATTGTTTAATGTTGTAATTATATTACGCATTTGTTTACATGATACGTGTAAACATTCAATTTGAAATATTAAGAATTCTTATCATTCTTATCATTTTCATCATTCTTCTAAAACATAAAAACTCATGCGAAAGTCTTATCAAACTTTCCTTTCAATGATAAACAACAAATCTGGTTATTAAATTTATATTATACGGAAATAAATTTTCTTTCATTTTTTATTACAACAAGCTCCCTCTAGTGTCTCTGATTATCAAAGGATTTTTCCCAAAAGAATAAATAAGTTTTTATTTATTCTTAGAAAGAAAAAATGCCTATCTGAGAGAATATCCGTATTTTAAGGCTGTCACTTAGATGACAAATGTCAAACAAATTGTACAGCTGATATCCAAAACAGCTCTTAGCATATAGTGCATGATTATATCTACGATATAACCTCTAGAAAGAAGTTTTAACCACATCGATGCAGAAAAACTCGTCAATCATAGTATCGTGACGCTCTGACAGTAATGGTGGGAATTCATCGGCAGTGAAGACGATGTCAGTTCACGAAGACCCTCTCGTGAGAGACATCAAGTTTCTTAAACATTGGTAAGGGTAGATAAAAAGGAGAGTGCTTATAACGGAAAAAAAAAGAACTGTTCTTGAAAGCCACAAAATTACGGAAATGTTGTAATACTTTATGGGCAAGTAAATTATTCATTCCACTCTGGATGTAAAGTTAAGAAGTAAAAGTAAAAAAAAAGAACGCGAAACTCATTTTCTATCAAATAACATCAAATCGGCTCAAGTAACTTACTGATGACAGGTAATATTAATTTAAAATTCCGAGTCATCGAAAAAGTAGCGAAAAATGAGCCGTAAATAAAAAAAAATATACTATCGTAAAGCATAAACAAAAAAATATGAAGGTTTAGTTACTTCAAAACCATAAAAACATCTTCAAACTTAGAATAAAAAATGTCTTATTTATAATTTTTTATATCAATCAAATATACTTTTACGATCTTACAAAGCAAAAAATAAAACATTTTAACGAAAATTCATAATACACGATAAACGGATGTATAATTCTTGTTTGTTCTCCTGTGGCTCAGCGATAACCGTGAGGGCTTCTAACATTAATATCCGGTGTTCGATTCCTCTCAGTGGACACAATTTAGATATAATTTCGCTTAGAAAATGTATATTATAACACAATAAGCACATTTTGTATTTTATCAACATCAGTTCCTATTTGTGAAACCTTCTTTTTGATCATATAAAATATAAATTACCCAAGGCTTGACAGGCCCAACATATTTTTCATCAGCAAACAACAGAAAGCTGTGATAAGAAACTAAACGTTCAATGACTTTGAAGTTTCAAACTTCCCAATGGATCAACACCGTGGATGGCATAAATAAAAATGGTTATTAAGGTTTGGAATAAAGGATAACACATTTAGCTTCTTGATATAGTACGCGAATGAGGGGTTATTAAGGTTTATAATGCTGGATAACACATTTAGCTTCTTGAATAGTACACGAATGAGGGATTATTAAGGTTTAGAATGCTGGATAACACACTTAGCTTCTTGAATAGTACACGAATGAGGGATTATTAAGGTTTAGAATGCTGGATAACACACTTAGCTTCTTGAATAGTACACGAATGAAGGGTTATTAAGGTTTAGAATGCTGGATAACACATTTAGCTTCTTGGATAGAACACGAATGAGTGGCTAATAAAGTTTAGCTTACTAAGAAGTTTAAAGAATCGTGTTATTGAAGTTTCTATTTCATATATTTTTCAGTTTCTATAAATGTTTCTTTTATTTCATACTAATATTAATATCTTATTTTTATTTACTTCATATTTATATTTGTATATTCTACAGTTCAATCTTTCTCAATGGTTTTCGAGCTTCACGTTCTCCATTATTATTCGAATTTTAATATACGGTTCAACATAACTTATTTTCAGGCCTCGTTGACGATATAAAATACGTGTATTTCGAAACGTTTTATTCACGTAACAAAAGGTTTGTCATAACCAGTAGAGTGCTAGTAAGATTTAGAATCCTATATAGAAGAACACAGAAAAGTGTTACAGATTTTAAATCCTAAATAACATGAACATGGAATTATGTTAGAGATTCCAAATCTTGTATAACATTAACATGGAATTGTATTAGAAATTTTAAATCCTGTACAACACGAACATGGAATGGTGTTAGAAATTTTATATCATGTATAACACGAACAAAGAATGTTATTCAATATATAAATTCTATATAACACGAACATGGAAATGTGTTGAACATTTTAAATCCTGTATGGTATCAAAATAATTGTTTGTGAATTTTATGATACTACAAAGAATCAATAAGCTTACCTAAAAAGGTTTAGCATTAACGATAATATGTATATCAATGTTTCTTAAAGTTTCTAAATGAACCTAGGAAGGACAATGAGCGGTAGTTTCTAGTGCTTACAGTTTAGGATGACATGAAAAACAGTTTTGTGGTTTTGGATTTACAGCCCCACAGATTTAAAAGAGTATTTTTTTATAAGATCTAACGACGACTTCCGAAGAACACAAAAGAGTGAATTCTAAGAGTCATCATCATGGATTTCCCTGGAAAAGTGTATCAGATCTATAACACTGGATAGTACGAAAATTAATGTTGTTTTTAAAATCTAGAATCGTGAATTGTAATAAAAAAGCAGAGTAACTTCTATCGAAAATCACTGGTATCTAAAATTTAGAATTACAGATAAAAATCAATAAAAGTAGATTTGTAAGGTTTAGGATCCTTGTTTAGAGCCAAAAATAACATTTAATCAAGTTTGTGATCTTAAAAATAAGGGTTTCTTAGGGTTTAAATACTGGATACAGCGGTAAAGTGGTTTTAAGTTAAGATTATATTTATGGGTGCTGTGGAAGCTTTATCTGCGTACTCAGTACCAACATAAGATGCTTCAAGCGAATGGAACATAGTGAAATTAGAACAAGTATTGTTTACAGAAAGTAGAACAAGTATTGTTACGGTCAATCCCACTATTCGTTGGTAAAAGAGTAGCCTAAGAGTTGGCGGTGGGTGGTGTTGACTAGAAGTCTTCCCTTTAGTGTATCACTGCTAAATTAGGGACGGCTAGTGCAGATAGCCCTCATGTAGCATTGCGCGAGCTTTAGAAAAAACAAATCACAGGTATTGAAATCCCGTTTTAGCGACATGTGCCTTCAGAGTTATCGCTGAACCACTAGGGGTTTGGGGCACACATATAGGAGAAGCACCAGAATGGAATATTTCTTGACTGGTTATGCTCCAGATATCCATTTCATGTTTTTATTATCAGTAGCTTTGGGTTTCCTGATGTCATACTTTATTGTTTAGCTAATTTCTGTAAACAATACTTGCACATTATAACGCTCCCATGGCTGAAAGGGCGAACATGTTTGATGTGACGGGGATTCGAACCCGCGACCCTCAGATTGCGAGTTGAGCGCATTATTGAAAACACTTTTTGCAGCAGGGGTACCTAAATGATGATTTACTTCAACAGAATCATTATATGTTTTGTCATATCGTGTAATATTTTATAACACCAATTTATGCTACTCGGTTTGTCGTACCGGATTGTTTATTCTGTTTCTGAATTATTGCTTATTTTCGACTAGAAGATTTTAATAACAAACAGCAATTCAACTTTTCAATAGCTCTGGACTACAAAAGAAAAAAAAAGATAAATCTTGACACCCAGTTTTAAACAGCAGTTATTTTTAGTCATAAAATCTCGGGTAACAAGAAAAGATATGTTATCTTAAGATTTCGAATCTAGACAAATAATTTGATTTGATTATCATTTGGTTGTTATTAAGCACAAATTTACGCAATGGGCTATCTCTGCTCTGCTCACCATGGGTATCAAAACTCGAATTTTAGCATCATAAGCCTGCAGACTTACTACTGAGCCACTGGGGGGGGGGGGACAGACAAATTGTTACAGCGGCATTTCATTTCTATTAAACACTTTTTAGCTGTTTTTAATTATCTAATTTAAATATATTATGGCTTCGAGAATCTGAACAGTACACAAGGAAGTTGTTTGTAAACTGAATTGATCGAAAAAAGATATTTCTGATATTTAGAGTTTAGTGAAAGAATACGTAATGAAATGTAGTTTCAAACGTTTAGCATCTATAATACAAGGAACACGTAGTTTCAAACGTTTAGCATCTTTAACACAAGTAACACGTAGTTTCAAACGTTTAGAATTTTTAATACAAGGAACACGTAGTTTCAAACGTTTAGCATCTTTAATACAAAGAACACGTAGTTTCAAACGTTTAGCATCTTTAATACAAGGAACAATAAATAAACCTAGGATTTTCCAGAATCCCGGAGAGCACATGAGTGATCCTTGTTTACCAGGAAAAAGAGGAACATCTGGGTAAACAAGTAAAAAGAAGCTACTTGGGTTTTTAGCCAAAAAGAAATAACCGAAGAAATCACTAACTCAGATGTTTTATAAGGCTTAACATCTTTAACATGATGAAAATGTGTGTTTTTTTAGGCTTAGGATCGTAAGATGTAGCTCCAAGAATAAAGCCAGACATGCGTTGTTTCTAAAATTTGTTCCCCAGTAGCACAGCGGTATGTCTGCGGACCTACAACGCTAGAATCCGGGTTTCGATACCCGTGGTGGGCAGAGCACAGATAGCCCATTGTGTAGCTTTGTGCTTAATTACAAACAAACAAATTCTAAAATATCTAGATATCACAAAGAAAATAGACAATTATTGCACGGTAAACATTATAAGAGAAGAGTTGAATCGACGAAAACCTTTTATATAAAACTGGTTAAACCTTTTAAATAAATCTGGTATGAAAAGTTAAAAATAAATAATGAACAACTAACTAGACGTGACTTCTTTCCTAGTTCTACTTCAAGCTTTATAAACTGAAGACGTTTTTGAGTAAGAAAATGTATTCGAATATTTCTTATTTTAATTTGGGTAAGGAGCTGATATTATTTATTTTCAATTTTAATTCAAAATTATTTATTTTGGTTTAATTCTTATGTTATTCTATAGCGAAATTATTTTATAGTTGAATTGTTTTAGTGATGACTGCCCCCCAGTGGCACAGCGGTATGTCTGCGGATTTACAACGCTAGAATCCGGGGTTTCGATATCCGTGGTGGGCAGAGCACAAATAGCCCATTGTGTAGCTTTGTGCTTAATTACAAACAAACAAACAATGAGTGATAACTCGCATGCTTTTGTTACATAAGTAAAACTTTAATCGATTTAATTCAAACAATTCAGTCAATTGTGGTTTAGGAATACCTTCACATTTAAATATAAAAGGCCATATTTCCATTTTAATTGTAGATATTAATTAGCAAGCTATAATTCAAGTAGTACGAAGCTCACGAGAATGTAGGAGTTTAAATAATTATTTGTTATTTACACTTACATTATTCACAAAGTCCACGTCGTGGGTTCGAATCCCCGTCACCAAACATGCTCGCCCTTTCAACCATGGGGCGCTATAAAGTGACGGTCAATCCCACTATTCATTGGTAAAAGAGTTGCCCAAGAATTGTCGGTGAGTGGTGTTGACTAGCTGTCTTCTGTCTAATATATCACTACTAAATTATAGACGGCTAGCGCAGACAGCCCTAGTGTAGCTTTGCGCGAAATTCAAAACAAACAAAACACAAAATCCTCCTCAGTACGCAGCAATTTTTTTTCGATTATTTAGCTGTTTATTGTACTTAGTTTTTAACAATAATTAAAGTTGTTGTTTTAGCTCAAGCCTATTTTAATTATAAATAATGTACGCAACTCTCTCCGTTTTATTGTTTCCAGTCCTTTTCGGGTTCAAAAGCGTTCTTTTATATATATCTATGTATATTTACTTTCTCTCAGAAGAATAAAGGCTTAGCTCCAACGCTCATATTAATCAGTATATGCATTTATTTTTTAAGCATCTGCTCAGAGATATCTAAAATGCAGAGCCTTCTCTCTCTTTAATTTAAAATAGCTAAGTGCATAAAACGTCTGGCCATGATGCAGCGAAATTGAAACGTTGAGTCCTTTGTTTGAGAAGTAACTGACATAATGACTATAAACAATTATCATGAAAAGATGCATTGGCTTTTATGCTAACAAGAACTGTTAAACTGATCTAAGTTGCTATTGTAAAATATAATAAAGGAAACGTAGAGTGGAGATAAACTTGTTTTTGTTGCTTTCTTTTCGCACAGATCCTTTAAACTCGTCAGGTATGAAACCATTTATACACGATTCAACAGACGTTAGGAATAAATATTTTGTTCTTCATATTGACGACAGTTGAACGTTTTCTCGTTATTTTAGTTGATACCTCGTTCATCGATGTCACGTAAATATCTACTCAAGCTAAGAAATATTCACTGAAATCTTTGGAAAACAGAATCATAGTTTAAAGGGTTATTACGGGTTAGGTGGCTTATCAGTTTGGTTCATAGGAAATAATTAGATATCAAACAGAAATCGTAATGAACATATTGCTTAAGCCGAACAACTTCTTTTGAATTGATTTCCATTTCACCTTCCATCTTAATTTCTAAATATTTAGCTTTAACTCCATGACAACAAATTACATTTTAATTTCTAAATAAAATTTTGAGCTTCCAGAAGTATCAGCTAAACACCAAGAAACTTCCATTTTCTTTAACTAATACTTGTTTGTCTTATTATTCAAGCTTAATATTCATTATGGGGGATGGACAATAAATATAGACTGCAACAATCTGTTGAAATCTAGGTCTTCTTTTACAAGATCTGTGTAGTTCTGACGGAAATACTGGGTTTATCACAGATCAGCATGATGATGAGGAGCCCAGAAATATGGACTGCAACAATCTGTTGAAATCTAGAGCTTCTTTTATAGGTCTGTGTAGTTCTGACGGAACTACTGGGTAGATCGTAGGACTACACAGTGTAGAAAGAAGCAGCTAAAGAGGATATTGTATTAATTTAACTTATGGATGTGATAAGATCTTTTCCATTTCATGCAGGTCTTAATTGATGAAAGAGCTTTTTTTTTCTGTGAAAATAATCATTACGTTTTTGAAACAGTCAGATTATCACATTACCTTTCTAAGCGACTCGAGTAAATAATTTACCCTTCCTTCAATATATAATTTACTATTTAAACAAAACCAGGCCTAATTACTCACTACGTAACCTCTCATGGTCACGAAAACATACAATATTTATAATATCTTACAATAATGAACGAAAAACTTCTATCTAGGTACAATTACTCTAACGTAACTACTATAACTATACCATTACATGAGATATTGTTTTCAAAAATATTTTTCCATTTATTTACCCTAGAACTCAAATTAAAAATTTTCTCCAATTTGGTGACATTGTTTTATACCAAGTTTCAGTGTAAATAAGAGAGAATTGCGCTTTTAGTATTAAGAAATGGATATCAAGACTGACAATCGCTGCTGATCAGTATAGTAACAAGGCAAGTAAATTCAAGCCAAACGTAATATCAGCAACTCGTATATAATTGCACGAACTAAGCAAGTCAATCCCAGTTAACTATTGTATCCTCAAAATAACTCGAAAGTAATTAGAATATTTATAAGAAAAAATAAGATGAATATTAATATTTTGAACAACAGTCACTAAGAACAAACACCATAAGAGCTTAATTAAGATATATACATTTTGTCTATTTACTTCAATCTGATTTAACAGAATGTTTTTTAAAGTTAAGTTTTGTGGTTTACAATAATTGGATCTCGCGTTATAGTTCCTTATTTTTCGTCTTCTCAGATATTAATAAAATAACATTCAACGAATATCCTTACTAATTGACCTAGGCCAGGTGGTTAGGGCTCGGGTTCGAATCCCCGTCCTACCAAACATGTTCGCCCTTTCAGCTATGGGGGTGTTATAAAGTGACTGTCAATCCAACTATTCGTTAGTAAAAAAGTAGCCCAAGAGTTGGCGGTAGATGATGATGACTAGCTGCCTTCCCTCTTGTCTTTCACTGCTAAATTATGGACGGTTAGCGTAGATAGCCCTCGTGTAGCTTTGCGCGAAATTAATAACAAATAACCAAACGACCTAGGCCTACTATTTATAGCAACAGAGCAAACGCAGAGTCTAGTAAATGACTACTTAGTTCAACATCGTTCTTTTTAAGCTGTAAATTTATATATCAGGTTTAAAGCTGTAAGGTTTTTACTATCGGACATCTTGAAGAAGAAACATGGAAGAGTTCCGACTCGTCGTCCTAACATAATATTCAAGATAGTAAAAATATCCCACATTATTCCTCTTAGAAACCATGCCTCTCAAACAGCTTGCTGTGATGATAGACTGTGGAAATATCCAGAAATTTTATATTTAAATTATGGTAAATTTAGCTTATTTTTTATATGTCTTATAAAGTTTATTGTCTGGCAAGGATTGAAAGGAACAACAAAATATTATGTGAAGTAACAAAGTTCGAAACGAGGCTTCATAAGTTATGTAATATTGAACAAAATTGATAAATTAAAAGTATTTTCACTATTTCAACTTATCTATTGTTAAACGTCGTGAAGTAAAATATTGTTGACAAGATTAACGTACCAGTAACATCTCTATACGAAGCTGTAGTTTTTTATGTTTATGTAGAATATTCAAAAAGTTGTGAAGGAAGACACTCTAACATTGAAACTACAATGTTCAAGTAATGCCCGAGTAACAGCTGCTAAATCGCTTGGGACCATTGACGTGCTCTGTCATCCTGTGTGATCTGAATTCCTTATGTCTTTTTGAAAGTACTGAAAATTCGCGTTTTTTTTTCTTTTGCTTATTTCACTAACTAAGAAATGAAAAACAAACCAACTAATAACCTTTACATACAGCATAGTTGGAAACTATCATACCTACTGTTCCATAACTGACTCATTCATACACCTAACTCGGGTATTTATATGATATTAAATGTTCTGGTCTTATAAGTATTTCACCGTTATCGTTCTTCAAAATTATGGCTGAGAAAATTCAAATTAACAAAATCAACACCTTAAATATGGTACTCATTGTTACTGAGAAAACTGTTGAAATAATTACCAGTTATTGTTTCCCATCTTGAATTTTCAAAATAAATTGTTTTGATACGTGAGCTTATTTTCTAAAATAAATAATGTTTTTCGTTTTCTAAACTCTATAAGTTAGTTACGTAAGACAGAAATAATGGCCACAACTTTTAGTATTTTTAATTACACGAAATTAGTTTTGTTTAATGAAGAACAGGGAGAACTAAAAGCAAGCAGTAATATGTATTAAAATTATTAAACACAATAATATGTACTAGAAATTATCAAACATATATAAAGACCAAAAGACTGAAAAAAGTTGGTGTGAAATATTTTAACAGCCTAATCTGCTTCTCAGCTTATAAATCTGGATTAGATCGGTTTTGAGGGAACACCATTTCCTCATAAGTAGCCGCATACTAGGTAGATTTATTTTGTTGTCGAGCATAAAGCTGCACAATAGGCTATCTGTCCTATGCCCACCAGATGGACCGAGCCCTGAATTTTAGCATTATTTCCGCAAGCTTAATGCTGAGCCAACTGTGTTCGAATTATTTCGAAGGTAAAGACTTTGCTGTATTAGATAGACGTAAGTTTAATGTGTTTTACAGTTGAGGTAATAGATAGTCAGTAAGACTGTTGTCTATACACAGTAGGTGTTGAGGTGATAGATAGTCAGTAAGACTGTTGGCTATACACAGTAGGTGTTGAGGTGATAGATAGTCAGTAAGACTGTTGGCTATACACAGTAGGTGTTGAGATGATAGATAGACAGTAAGACTGTTGGCTATACACAGTAGGTGTTGAGGTGATAGATAGTCAGTAAGACTGTTAGCTATACACAGTAGGTGTTGAGGTGATAGATAGTCAGTAAGACTGTTGGCTATACACAGTAGGTGTTGAAGTGATAGATAGACAGTAAGACTGTTGGCTATACACAGTAGGTGTTGAGGTGATAGATAGTCAGTAAGACTGTTGTCTATACACAGTAGATGTTGAGGTGATAGATAGTCAGTAAGACTGTTGGCTATACACAGTAGGTGTTGAGGTGATAGATAGTCAGTAAGACTGTTATCTATACACAGTCGGTGTTGAGGTGATAGATAGTCAGTAAGACTGTTGGCTATACCCAGTAGGGTTGAGGTGATAGATAGTCAGTAAGACTGTTGGCTATATACAGTAGGGTTGAGGTAATAGATAGTCAGTAAGACTGTTGGCTATATACAATAGGTGTTGAGATGATAGATAGTCAGTAAGACTGTTGGCTATACACAGTAGGTGTTGAGATGATAGATAGTCAGTAAGACTGTTGGCTATACCCAGTAGGGTTGAGGTGATAGATAGTCAGTAAGACTGTTGGCTATATACAGTAGTGTTGAGGTAATAGATAGTCAGTAAGACTGTTGGCTATATACAATAGGTGTTGAGATGATAGATAGTCAGTAAGACTGTTGGCTATACACAGTAGGTGTTGAGATGATAGATAGTCAGTAAGACTGTTGGCTATACACAGTAGGTGTTGAAATGATAGATAGTCAGTAAGACTATTGGCTATATACAATAGGTATTGAGATGATAGATAGTCAGTAAGACTGTTGGCTATACACAGTAGGTGTTGAGATGATAGATAGTCAGTAAGACTGTTGGCTATATACAATAGGTGTTGAGATGATAGATAGTCAGTCTTCTAATAGGACTGCTCTCTATGTACCGTAGATATTAAGGTTTAGGTTACAGCCAGCAAAACTGCTGACTATATACTGTACGTGTTAAGGTGATAGTCAGTCAATAAAACTGCTGTCCATATACCGTAGGTGTTAAGGTGATAGTCAGTCAATAAGACTGCTGGCTATATACCGTACGTGTTAAGGTGATAGTCAGTCAGTAAGACTGCTGGCTATATACCGTAGGTGTTAAGATGATAGTCAATCAATAAGACTGCTGTCCATATACTGTAGGTATTAAGGTGATAGTCAGTCAATAAGACTGCTAACCATGTACCGTAGGTGTTAAGATGATAGTCAATCAATAAGACTGCTGTCCATATACTGTAGGTATTAAGGTGATAGTCAGTCAATAAGACTGCTAACCATGTACCGTAGGTGTTAAGATGATAGTCAATCAATAAAACTGCTGCCCATATACCGTAGGTGTTAAGGTGATAGTCAGTCAATAAGA
>NW_013668484.1:66955-75902 GCF_000517525.1 Limulus polyphemus | reverse complement strand
AGATGATAGATAGTCAGTAAGACTGTTGGCTATACACAGTAGGTGTTGAGATGATAGATAGTCAGTAAGACTGTTGGCTATATACAATAGGTGTTGAGATGATAGATAGTCAGTCTTCTAATAGGACTGCTCTCTATGTACCGTAGATATTAAGGTTTAGGTTACAGCCAGCAAAACTGCTGACTATATACTGTACGTGTTAAGGTGATAGTCAGTCAATAAAACTGCTGCCCATATACCGTAGGTGTTAAGGTGATAGTCAGTCAATAAGACTGCTGGCTATATACCGTAGGTGTTAAGATGATAGTCAATCAATAAGACTGCTGTCCATATACTGTAGGTTTTAAGGTGATAGTCAGTCAATAAGACTGCTAACCATGTACCGTAGGTGTTAAGTTACCCTATTGTGTAGCTTTGTGTTTAACATCTACTGAAACTGGATCTCTCTAACGACAAAGGAAGGAACTGACGATAAACGATAGAAACGATAAATCAAGACGTTTGAGGTATTTTTATGGTAAATTAGTCAATAAAACATGAACAAGTATTACCGGAACAATGCCCTCTAAATAATGAAAGGAAATAACTGGCATAAGAAATGTGGCTTGTAACCCAAAACTCTGAATCGTGTATCTGTGACAAAAAAAGACATTAAAACGTCATTATCATTGGAATAAGTAAAAATTCTTATCTTATTCAGTCTCAGAACAAGATTGGACGTCGTCAGTTTGCCCCTGAAGAAGAAAGTTCCACATTTCGAAAGCGCTCAGGTTATTGGTTTATGTACCTTTATGCTAAATTGATTTCTTGAATCTACGCGTTTTCCTGTGTATGTGTATTCACTCTTTCTTTCCCTTTCTCAAAATGGCATAGGTAAAAGCTGACATGCATACGACTTGTTATTACACTATGGTCCCTTTCTTAGCACAGATTAAGGTACAAATTATTATGTCATACTTTTAAAAGTCGTAACACCACTAAACATTTAGATAAATAATAAATTGTTGTTATTAATTTTGTTTACACAAAACGTGTCATGGCATGTCTTTTCAATCGAAAAATAACATTATTAGATAAGTTATTTACTTAATCCACTAGAATGTGTTAAACATTATAGAATTTGGTTATCAATTAAAGTGGTCGTTTTTCAATGTTCCAGGGTAAAATATTTAGGTTAAAAGTGTTGAATGGGTTATCAATGTTCCAGGGTAAAAAGATTTATGTTAACAGTGTTGAATAGGTTATCAATGTTCCACGGTAAAATATTTAGGTTAAAAGTGTTGAATAGGTTATCAATGTTCCACGGTAAAATATTTAGGTTAAAAGGGTTGAATGGGTTATCAATGTTCCAGAGTAAAATATTTATGTTAACAGTGTTGAAGAGATTATCAATGTTCCAGGGTAAAAGATTTAGATTAAAAGTGTTGAATGGGTTATCAATGTTCCAGGGTAAAATATTTAGGTTAAAAGTGTTGAAGAGATTATCAATGTTCCAGGGTAAAAGATTTAGATTAAAAGTGTTGAATGGGTTATCAATGTTCCAGGGTAAAAAGATTTATGTTAACAGTGTTGAATAGGTTATCAATGTTACAGGGTAAAATATTTAGGTTAAAAGTGTTGAATGGGTTATCAATGTTCCAGGGTAAAAGATTTATGTTAACAGTGTTGAATAGGTTATCAATGTTCCAGGGTAAAATATTTAGGTTAAAAATGTTGAATGGGTTATCAATGTTCCAGGGTTAAAGATTTAGGTTAAAAGTGTTGAATGGGTTATCAATGTTCCAGGGTAAAAGGCTTAGGTTAAAAATGTTGAATGGGTTATCAATGTTCCAGGGTAAAAGATTTAGGTTAATCAAAGCTTTATTGTTTGGATATAACCTAGACGAGGTAATTTTTCTTTTTCTTTAATTCATGAACATCGAAATGGAATTCCATTTTCTTTAGAGCTTCCAGGAATATTACTTCTTATTTGAAGTATTCTTCTAATAGCAAAAGGATTGATAACAAAAAGGAATAACGATAGCAAACAACACCAACATCTTAACTCGTTTTAGAAAAAAAAAATGTTTTGACTCAAAGTATATATTTCACCATCTTTGGATTACTTGTAACGCATAACAACGAACAATTCATCGAACCCGCCTGCCAGTAATGCGTGTATAGCAGCAGTTCTGTCAAAGAATCTTACTTGTAGCATCGGTGAATATCTCCCTCCATCACTAATAAACAAGGCCACAACAATTCATTATCATTTCCTGTTCATTCGAGCATCGGAATGTTTAAGCGTTGTTAACAACTTCACCAAATACATTCACGCTTTCCTTGCCAAATTACTTGTTGCATGGGGCGTCTGTGTAAATATCATAAACTATACGAGAGCGAATAGTTATTTCACTGTGTAAATAATGTAACAAAACGTGTATATTTTGTTCCGCTTTACTCAAACTCAATTATTAGTGTAAAAATAAAAGCCTTTAAAAAAAAAAAAGAGTATGCTGTCTTTAAAAATAAACATTACATTTGTGGAAAGAAGAATTCCAAGCGGGATAGGCTTCAAATAATTCGTATCTTGGATAACCTTTCTTCTGGCGTGATTTTACATGATAAATCTGTCGTATCACACTTGCAAGGGATCTTCCCCACAATACAGACGTATGTACTAAGTGTCATGGCGGATACTTAACACGCCCAGTCGGTCACAAAGGACGTTAAGGTACGTAGTTATATAGATGGATATTCTAAGACTAAGTAAATTATATTGTATAAATAGTAGTGCTAGTCTAGGGAAACATATCTGATTTTAACACACAAAATTATCCTCATAGATGGTGCTTTTGTTGTCTATTTTACTCAGTTATACTGAAGATCATGCTACAACTTAAAATTTTCTTCTGTAAAACTGAAGATTATGTCCCTATCCAGACAGCCAAAAATAACACGTTAACATATTTAAACAGATTGTTTTATTAAAACATTGTTTGAACAAGAAATATCGTAAATAATAGAAACAGAAACGAGAGTTAACTCTCTAAAACGTTTTGGTTTAATATTTTTTATACGATTTTAATAAATTTTCATTTTTGACTGTTTTGAGTTTCATAACAATACAGTTGAAGTATATACACAACGTGCAATTTTTGTGACTCATAATGATTTACGTAATCTGAAAAGTATTGCAACCAAAAATTGTCTCACAAATAACAATATTAGATAAACGAAGCTTTTAGAATATATATATATATATATACACACACATTCATATATATGAGTATATACAGAAATGGTCGAGAGAGATTTAGTGTTTAGCGTATCGGGCTGCGTACAAAAAGGTCAAAAGTTTGACGCATGATATGCTGATAAACACCCTCCGAACTGTCAGCTGTTGGAGAAGTATAGCCGTGACAATCAAACTTACTTTTCTATTAAGAGTAGCTGTGTGGGCGGTGATCGTTGCTTACTGGTTATCCTCTCTCTCTGGTCAGTAGTTCTAAATTAGGGATTGCTACGCCTGAGCCACGGGGATTTCTGACCTGTCCATTTAGGATAACCTAATATATGAGGGACAGTTTTCTTCATCACTGAATTGGAGTGAAATGAGAAGCTAATGCATTGACTTTATTAACCAAAAATTGAAATATAGTTTCACGTTTAGCTAGCCATTAATATTGATCAAGAATGTGTGAAGTTTGTATTTTAGCCGGTCTGCGTCACACATAAACAATAAAAGTTATGAGGGTTTTTATATTGATCAAGAATGTATGAAGTTT
Organism: Limulus polyphemus; assembly: GCF_000517525.1. Classification (NCBI taxonomy): domain Eukaryota; kingdom Metazoa; phylum Arthropoda; class Merostomata; order Xiphosura; family Limulidae; genus Limulus; species Limulus polyphemus. The sequence continues at coordinate 72,135 of NW_013668484.1, read as the reverse complement.
GTATTTTATCCGCTCTGCGTCACACATAAACAATAAAAGTTATGAGGGTTTTTATATTGATCAAGAATGTATGAAGTTTGTATTTTAGCCGGTCTGCGTCACACATAAACAATAGAAGTTATGAGGGTTTTTATATTGATCAAGAATGTATGAAGTTTGTATTTTATCCGCTCTGCATTACATCAACAGTTGTAAGGCATTTCAATATATATTAAGGTAATTCACATCAACAACTGTAAGGCATTTCAGTATATATTAAGGTAATTCACATCAACAACTGTAAGGCATTTCAATATTTATTAAGGTAATTCACATCAGCAATTATCAGGGATTTCATAACGCAGGTAAAAACTAATAACCACAGAAAGCAATAAACCACAGAGATTTATGGACAGAAGTAAGAGATGTCACAGAGCTTTATAGATAGAAGTAAGAGATGTCACAGAGCTTTATGGACAGAAGTAAGAGATGTCACAGAGCTTTATAGATAAAAGTAAGAGGTGATACTCAACAACTGTAAGACATTTCAGCATATATTAAGGTAATTCACATCAACAATTGTAAGGCAGTTCAATATATAATAAGGTCATTCACATCAACAACTGTAAGGCATTTCAGTATATATTAAGGTAATTTACATCAACAATTGTAAGGCATTTCAGTATATATTAAAGTAATTCACATCAATATTGTAAGGCATTTCAGTATATATTAAGGTAATTCACATCAACAACTGTAAGGCATTTCAGTATATATTAAGGTAATTTACATCAACAATTGTAAGGCATTTCAGTGTATATTAAGGTAATTCAACAACTGTAAGGCATTTCAATATATATTAAGGTAATTCACATCAATATTGTAAGACATTTCAGTATATATTAAAGTAATTCACATCAACAATTGTAAGGCATTTCAGTATATATTAAGGTAATTCACACATGTGAATTACCTTAATATATATTGAAATGATTAAAGTCTAAATTGACGTAGATCATCACTTTTAATATTTCAATCCTGTTAAGACAATTCTTGTGATACATACCAAGACGTGAACTGAATCTTCTGTGAGAAAGGGCTGCAGATTCCGGAGAAAAGAAGTCGAGAATATGCCACAAATCTTTATTTCAGTGAATATATTCCGAGTTGAACTTGAGGTGCTTCATCAAAGTTCTGTCCATCCTTTTAATTCAGCCTGAAAAAAAAATAATAAAAGAAAACTTTTGGCAAAATATTCCAAAGAAGATATGTCGACGTTTATTTGTAATACTTACTTTAATAGTTTAGTATGTTTTGTTTATTATTTCTTAATGAAATTACCCACTTCAGAGTTCTGCTAATGTTTACAAAACAAGCATGGTAACACTGATATTAATTGCATCCATATTCTACCCTTGAACAGACGATGAATTTTGCAAAATTTACTCTGTACCAAGTGTCTTAGTAATTGAAAACCTGAAATACATAATTAATTGTCTGTTCTTCTGTTACAATTTGTTAAAATATGTACATAATTTAGTATTGAATAAATCCTTATTTGAAGGTCCTTATTTGTTATTTTCAACATCAGAGACTTCATCTTCCAATTTTTACTTCACTGACAATTTAAATTATTTACAAGTACCTCTTAAAAAATTGTTTCTTACAAACCATGGTTTGCTTAGAAATATCTATCATATCAGACCTCTTACGATATAAACAACGAATACAGTAACCACAGCTGTTCATTTTTCAAAGCATTATGTATCTTCCTAAAACACATATATCGTAATACAATTAGTTTCACTTATTATCTCTATTTTTTTCCTTTTCTATTTGTTTCTACACTCTGTATATTCAGTCTCTCTTAAGAGAGATAACATAAGCCTTTTATTCTTTGAATATAATCATTTTTTTTTTTACCGACAGTAAGTTCCTTTAATCCAATTGTTCGGAGTCTATTTTCACTTGGTTCTCGAGTTTGATATAATTGTCAAAGTTTCCTATGCTGGTCTCTGCTAAATACGTTTCAACCAGTTATATTCACTCAGGAACAAACCGAACGTACTTGAAATAATCTCGTCAAACGGTTTCTTTCTACTTCTTAATGAACTGGAATTAACTTATGATAACATATAAGTGTAAAATAAGCAGACAAAGGTACATGGAAGAAAATAAAAACTATATGTTTTATCTTTGCTACGTATCATATAATTATTTATACATAAAAGATGTGTTCTCAGAACGTTTTGACAAAGAGAATATTTAATGAATTTCAGTCTCAAGAATTCGGAACAAGTTATAGATATTGATATTTAGCGCTTATTTTATCTTTCTTAATGAAATTGTATTCATTTTGATGCAGTCCCTTAAAAGTTAATTGCCTTGGATGGCGTGGTAACATACTATCGAGTGCAGATTCTCCCATAAATGAAAACCAATTTTTAATCAACCTTTAATATTAATACATAAAATGTGACAGTCAATCCCACTTTTCGCTGGTAAGAGCAGCCCAAGAGTTTGTGGTGGGTGGTGATAACTAGCTGCTTTCCCTCCAGTTTATCACTTCGAAATCAGGGGCGGGTAGTCCTCTAGTGGCGAAATTCTAAGATCACACAATAAACATTTGGGAAGAGAGCCTAGTCACGAAATTTTTACACTACAAGTTTTCTAGTTTCACTGTATTTATATATGTATGCCCATATATTTCTTTAATCTAACCTGTTTAGTGCTGACCCACCGTCACGGAAAGCCAAATTCGATCGTTAACAAGTTTTTTTATTACTCAAAATTCTTTAATTAAAACACGATCTATATGTGTTCAGTCAAGTGTATTGATAACGGTCACACACACGACCGAAACGCTAAGCGAACAAAATATTATTCGTTTAACCTATTGTAGCAGCTGGGTCCATATTTAACCCACTGTAGCAGCTGGTTCTGTATTTAACTCATTCTAACAGCTGGCCTATATTTAACCCACTGTATCAGCTGGTTCTGTATTTAACTCATTCTAACAGTTGGCCTATATTTAACCCACTGTAGCAGCTGGTTCTGTATTTAACCCATTGTAGCAGCTGGTTCTCTATTTGACCCACTGTAACAGCTGGTTCTCTATTTGACCCACTGTAGCAGTTGGTTCTATAGTTAACCCCCCCCCCCCGTAGCAGATGGGTCTATAACATTACTTAGAGAGATTTTCTAAAATTTTAGTTCAGTCAAATATAAAACACACAAATGCAGTTCACCACAAGGAAATAATTGAATGGTGCAGCGTCATGTTGACAAAAATCTCACTCTGGACTTTGGGTGCGTCATAAGAGTGACAGTTAAACCCCTATATTCGATTAGAATTTTAAAACAAATGCGGCGTAGTTTTTAAAGAATGACTTTAGGAATGAAAGTTTATTTTTAAACTAGCTGGAGTACCCGTCCCCTGGACGGAAGTTATGTAAATTCATGATTAATGAAAGGTTATTTTAGGTTACTTCCCTTATACGTAATTGTAAAAAACGCAAAAATGCTCATAAAAACTGCAAAACATGAAACGTGACACCGCAAATTTACAGGTATCTAAGCATGGACAAACCTTCATGCCAAATTTGGTGAAGATCCACTAACAAGGGGCGAAGTAGAGGTAAAAAAACGCGAAAACGCCGTAAAAACCCAAAACGTACAAAACTGAAAATTTGTATGTCGTTAAAAAAAAAGACGGTAATTATATTTTATATGTTATTTTGAGAAACTTACTCATTCAAAATGTAAATCACTCTTCTAGTATTTTTTGTTTGTATATTTGCTTAAAACAAAACAAACTTATGTCAACGTTTTCTGCGTATTTACCTAAATATAAAGCACAATTGTGCGAATATTTTCTGTTTATCCGAACGTATATCACACTTGTGCCAATGTTTTCTGTTTATCTGAACGTATATCATACTTGTGCCAATATTTTCTGTTTATCTGAATGTATATTACACTTGAGCCGTTGTTTTCTGTTTATCTGATGAAAGTATATCACACTTGTGCCAATGTTTTCTGTTTATCTGATGAAAGTATATCACGCTTGTAATAATATTTTCTGTTTATTTCTGTGAACATATACTCACTTATTCGAATACTTCGTGCGGAGGATATCTCCGATATACAGCAAAAAGTCAATTGTCAGAAACCTGCCTTAGTGTCAAAAATGGGACTAAGTCTATTTTCAGAGTCAATATTTGAACTTGAGGGGTCGATAGAGACTTACTTTCTAATAACGTAGCACAGATACGACCGCACTTTCTTAGTAAGAGGATGTCGGATGAAGTGTCTGTTACACGGATTTGGAGAGATCTGTGTTTGCGTGCGGATGCAATTGGTAGTTTACAGAAAACGCGAAACACTTGCATTGTACATGTTTTGTTTTCATTGACAGTGTACGTGTGCGTGTTTTCAGAGAAGACTCCAAAATGTTTTGTTTTCATTGACAGTGTACATGTGCGTATTTTCAGAGAAGACTCCAAAACATTTTGTTTGTTAAGAATGTACTACATATTCATATTACCTCTAGTTTAATGTTTTAGATGAAATAATGTAAATAATAAATTACGTTTATTTCTCTACATATCTACATAAATAGACGAGTTTGCGAATTTCTGCTTTTTTTTAACAGAAACGTTTGGCGCAATTATCACAAAGTTCAGTTGTTAAGATGAGTGCTTTGGGAAATTAAACACACAAACAACAACAATAATACAAAAACAAAACCACCAGTTCGAAGTTATCAACAGTTTCATAACTGTTAACTAATTACATGCTATGAAACGAAAAATTAGCTAGGAAAAAATATAACGTCATTATTTGTTCACATTTTACCAAAGTTATTAAGTTAACGAATGGAATACATTAAGACAGCGGTTGACTTTGAAGCTTAAACATCCATCTATTGTTTCTCAAAACAAAATTCAGTAACTTTTTTTTTCCCCTGTAAGAACTATCTTTGTGGAATAAGGGGGAGTTCGATTTGTTTTGAATTTCACGTATCCTAATTTAAAAGTGTTTGTTTGTTTTTGAATTTCGCGCAAAGCTACACGAGGGCTATCTGCGCTAGCCGTCCCTAATTTAGCAGTGTAAGACTAGAGGGAAGGCAGCTAGTCATCATCACCCACCGCCAACTCTTGGGGCTACTCTTTTAGCAACTAATAGTGGGATTGACCGTC
>NW_013668484.1:62308-66602 GCF_000517525.1 Limulus polyphemus | reverse complement strand
ACCTTAACATTAAAACACCCACATGGCTGAAAGGGCGAGCATGTTTGGTGTGATGCGGATTCGAACCCGCGACCCTCAGATTGTGAGTCGAGCGCCTTATCCACCTGGCCATGCCGGGCAATTTAAAAGTGAAAGACAGCTAGTCATCACCACCCACCGCCAACCCTTGGGCTACTCTTTCACCAATGAATAGTGAGACTAAATGTCACATTATAATGCCCCCACGGCTGAAAGGGCGATCATGTTTGGTGGAACGGGGATTCGAACCTGCGAACCTCAGGTCAGATAAACGACAAACACAGTATCTATCCGCCCTCATTTACAGACAGAATCATAAGTTTGTTTTAGAGAAAAGCCCCATTAGGCTATCTGTTGCGTCCAGTGCGGGGAATCGAACCCTGAATTTTAGCTTTGTAAGTCCGTAAACTTACCGTTGTTCCACCGGAGGACCACAATCATCAGATTAACTAAGTTAAATCACGATATCAACTAAATTATTGTAGGAATTATAAGTAAAACATTCTTGTTTAAACTTTCACGTCAGTTTATTTTCTTTATTGTGGTTAAAGGTCGTTAAAGTGTATCTGGTTTTAAAAGTAACTTTACTGTAGTAAAGAAATACAAATGCGTTCATGATCTTCAAGAATATAAATAATTAGTTAATTATATTTGCCATAAGACAATATTTTAGATTTATTATATTTTCTACATTTTTTTATTCGAATCTTTAGGGTCTTTACATGAAGGAAAGTGTATAATATTTCAACCCCACTACTTCTATATTATATCCACTGCCGACGACGCGTGTCGCTCAATATTAGAACCCTTGGGATACAACAAACACAGTAGTGGTCGGAAAGCTATTTATATAAGTCATTTGTTAGAATAATAGTTGTTATGATGTGAACGCCTCTTTTTTTTTTTAAGCTGGCGGAACAGGATTATAATCAATTACACATGTCAATGACAGAATGTAGTGTTAAAGAATACAATAAACCTAATACATGTGTCTTATGACAAATACAATTTATTATAATCACGCTTCGCCAGCATAAAAAAAGGCGTTTCCAAAGTAACAAAAGCTTCTTCTGTTGAAGACTGGCCCCCTTTATGTTTAAATTGAAAGTATTTCTTTTTTTTCTTTTGTCATCTAGCGGATAAACCTTAAGATAAGTGATTTTGAAGTAAGTTATCAGTTTTGTTCTGGCTATAAGCGTTGGGCTTGGCACTAAATAAGCGAATAAGCTAAAAAAAGAAACATTTAAAGTACCTGACCAATGAGTAAGCACAGAGCTAACTGTTTCCAGTTAACTAAAATGAGCTGTCATTTTATAGCATCAGTGTTAGCTAATTTTTTATGGTAGGTGCTCGAAAGTATTTCATACTGCTAGGTTCGCAAGTAAATTAAACTTTATCCTACCACAATTATATAGACCAGTGATGTCATATTAGGTCGTGGAATAGCAAAATCACGATAGACCAATATTAGGTTTATATTTCTGCTTCTTTCAAACCATTCAGCGTCCCTAATCAACAAAGATTAATCTTACCTAAGTTATAATTTATAGAGAATTTCCTAAACATGAACGATATGTGGTTTTTTTCAGCACATCAAATTACGATCCAAAAAGAGAAAAATCACGTTACAAAAATAATACAATGTCTAAGCTTTCGAACAGTAACCGTACCTCAGTTTGGAAGTTCTCAAAGTTCCGCACAGAACGAGTTAGTTATATTTTAACTGAAGTAAATGACTGTTTTTGTGATGGGTACAACCTTGTTGTCACCATTTTTTGTGTTAGTTTATAAACGTAATTTTCCTTTGATTGTCTTTTCCTTTGGTTCTCCACATAAAACTTAAAATGTCTTTTTACATACTCCAAATTGTTTACTTGTTTTAAAATAGTTAAATCCTTTATAACTCCGATTAAAGATGGTCATTGATTTTTTGTGACAAATCAACACAGACAAAGACCAAAAGAAGCTTCGTAAAATTACTTTGGAATATCAAGGCAGGGAACACATTTAATAAACAGTAACACCACACGTCTTGTAAAAACCAAATACTGTTAGAAACCTATTCACAGAATAACAGGAAGAACCTACTTTACCTACAATGTTGAGGCATGAAACACATTTAATAAACAGTAACACCACACGTCTTGTTAACACCAAATACTGTTAGAAACCTATTCACAGTATAACAGGAAACCTATCTTACTTATAATGTTGAGGCAAGGAACACATTTAATAAACAGTAACACCACACATCCTGTTAAAACTAAATACTGTTAGAAACCTCTTCAAAGTATAACAATAAGAGCCTACCTTACTTACAATGTTGAGGCAGGGAACACATTTAATAAACAGTAACACCACACGTCCTGTTAAAACCAAATACTGTTAAAAACCTCTTCACAATATAACAATAAGAGCCTACCTTTTGTATAATACTGACCTTTTGTTTCTAGTTCGGTGAAAGGGGATTTCTAACTATACGCATAATCAATCATATATTATTGAATATTAATAAATTGTTTCAGTTTGTAAACAAGCATAAAATATCTTTATATGCTAGAAACTAATCGATGTGTCGTATCATATGGAAACCTGGTTTCCACTAATGTTATATGTTGCATGGTATTATAAGCTGATATTATATTCATGTTCATGTCAAATGTACGGTTGCTAACGTTGTAATATTTTACTAGATTTGCAGTACAAATGAAAAGTAAAAATTACGTCTAACAACGCTCCAGCTAAGAAATGGGTCATTCCCTTGCGGAAACTTCCATTAGTATATGTAAAACAAGAATATTTAATATTGTAAACGAAAGCCAAATAAATATTCTATAAAGATTGGTCTGTATTTTGTTCGCCAGTAGTGAAAATTTTAAATCTTCAGTGATATTTCTCTCTAACTAGAAATATTTAGATGTTAAAATTGTAATTAATTTTTGAAGACCGAAGGTTCGTTCGACCAAACCACTCTGTATTAAAATGTAATGAGTTTCGACTTCATTCACTATAGTTCGTGAAGTATATACGTTATTTCATTAAGCTGATTAATAGTCTTATCTTTTACAAAAATATAAAACTTGCCATAGTTTACACTCCAACTAACCGATATCCTCTGCTGTAATATTTCTTTAAATTAACGTCCTTCAATATCTTGTTTCACAGGAAGACGGAACAGATGTTACACAATAATTAAACAGTCATCAAGGGCAGAATATAAAGATAAATAAAGCAGCGAGAGAGAAGTAACAATTAAAAGAACAAGTTCTGTTATCGAGAGTAGCAAAAAGGTGTCTTTTTAATTTAGAGTTCTATCATATATTAAGTAACAATGTTTTAATAAACGACACTGATGTTTCGGATTGAGAGAACAGTTTTAAATTATATTATTGGTCAGTTGAACAACAGAAGTTGTATAACTTTAAAGCCTTAACGTTCGTTGTTGTTATTCGTTACATATCACCGGACAAACATCGTCCAGGAAAGAAAGACCTTCAAGTGCAGGTTACCACATTTGTTTCCAGCCAGTTCGAAGGTAACACTTAGATAAATGTCACCCCTGAACGGCTGTTCACAGTACTTAACGTCATGACGCGCAACGCCCATAAAATAGAAACTGTCGCTTTACGACAAGAAGAAAATGTTATGTTTGAAGTTTCCTCCCCTCCCCGCCATCAATCAAGAAACCCGTTTTAAAGAGGTGACATTTTTACAATGTAAAAAAAAAGGTGTCTAGCAAATCTCCAGTTAAGAACTGCACGCGTCATTTGAGACGTCAGTGACAACACAAAATAGAAACAGAATAATCAGCTGACATATTTAAAGAATAATTTTGTCCACATTTATTGTAACTTTTCATGACAGTATCAAGTTGTAAGGGGTCTATTTTTATCAACACTAAAGTAGCACACTGGTCAGCATTTTATTTATAGCAACAGCAAAGTACGAATGGAATGCGAATGAACAGGAGTTGATAAAGATAATGTAAAGAGGACCCCTTATCAAAGTAGTGACAGTATCAAGTTGTAAGGGGTCTATTTTTATCAACACTAAAGTAGCAGCGTTTTATTTATAGAAACAGCAAAGTACGACTGGAATGCGAATGAACAGGAGTTAATAAAGGTAATGTAAAGAGGACCCCTTAGGAATGTGAATGAACAGGAGTTAATAAAGGTAATGTAAAGAGGACCCCTTAGGAATGTGAATGAACAGGAGTTAATAAAGGTAATGTAAAGAGGACCCCTTAGAAATGCGAATGAACAGAAGTTAATAAAGG
>NW_013668484.1:51967-61793 GCF_000517525.1 Limulus polyphemus | reverse complement strand
GGTAATGTAAAGAGGACCCCTTAGAAATGCGAATGAACAGAAGTTAATAAAGGTAATGTAAAGAGGACCCCTTAGGAATGCGAAGGAACAGGAGTTAATAAAGGTAATGTAAAGAGGACCCCTTAGGAATGCGAATGAACAGGACTTAATAAAGGTAATGTAAAGAGGACCCCTTAGGAATGCGAATGAACAGGACTTAATAAAGGTAATGTAAAGAGGACCCCTTAGAAATGCGAATGAACAGGAGTTAATAAAGGTAATGTAAAGAGGACCCCTTAGGAAAGTAGAGAAATTACAAATGCTTTCATATAATGTTTGTGCCCTCAGGAAAAGTAGAGTTAGATAGAAACATATCCTTATGTATATGCATGTCTAAGTCCGCTGTATTCAGTTAGAAAAGTCACAAGAGTCCATTAGAGCAGATAACCCTTAATGTTCCACCTCCCCGGAGTTATCCGAGGGTAGCACCTGTGTCAAAATCGACCAGTGTATAGAAAACGTTCGAATCGCGTGCAGGTAGCTCCCGACTGTCGCTAGCGTTTACCCCACGCACGCATGCAAGAGCACAACCAAAGTAAAACAAATTTGTAGACAGCTTTCTTCATCCCAATAAACTCCACTGTGAATTAGTGAAGTCGTCTTCAGATTAATATGGAAAAATAAAAAAGTTATTGAACAATCGTTACGATCTATATCAGGTTAATTATAGGAAGACAATGATTAATTTTGTATAAGCAAGAGGGAAATAAAAACATAGATTCTTTCATTATTTACTTTAAGCTGAGATAGACCAGAAGGTCAAATACTTCTATTGTAACTGATGGTCTATAATTAACAGTGCGAATATTAATCAGCAAACTTGTGAAATTTACAATAACTTTATACTTATCTTGAGAGACAAAAATATAACGTCCTTTTCACTCAAATCATTTGACGTATCTTTTTAAATATATCAGAACACTTAATGTCATTTCAAACCAATCGAAACACTTGCTTTAATTTCCAAGAAGTCAGAAGACGTTCTTTAAAGTCAAACAAATCAGAACACGTTCTTTAATTTCAAACAAGTCAGAATACGTTATTTAAAGTCAAACAAATCAGATTACGTGCTTTAACTTTAAACAAGTCAGAATACATTATTTAATTTTAAGCAAATCAGTTCAGATGCTTTAACTTCAAACAAGTCAGGACACATTCTCTGATCACGTTCTTTGATTTTAAGTAAATCGGATCACATGTTCTAATTTCCAACAAATCCGAACGCTTACTCCCATTTCCAACAAATCTTGACACTTTCTGTCACTAGAAACAACTCAAAACACCTACTTTTATATTTAAAATAAATTAGGGCCTTTACTTTAATTTCAAATCCATCTCAATTCACCTTCAGCTACTCCTACGCTCTTGGAATGCTATATTTCTGACGACAGTTGTACTTAAAAACTACTTATATATTTTGTTCAGATGATCAAAGATTTCAAAAATTCAAAGTTCATTTACGATAATTATTATTGTATTCATATGAATGAAACACAGCTCGAAATACACGTGGTTAAAATTGACTTTTAACTTGAAACAAGTCAGAACACGTTCTTTAACTTCAAATATTTACCTGTCTGAAGAGTTTTGTGCAAAAAAAGCAAATGCTACAAATGTCGACCATCATTTAAAAAAGACATTTCTTTACATATTTATATATATCGCAATACCATTATCGGTACTGGTAGTCAACTTATTGCCATAACGAATAATGTCTGTGGTAATAGCACCAATCTATCAGACAATATCCAAACGCCGATGTCAATCTAGTCAGCCGTCATGGAAAATCATAAATATCAAATAAGGGTGCGAAGCTGAGTGCTTACACCCACAACGTCTCAGCTTCTACTGCCTTTCACTGTCTATAGCCAGTTGGGGGAAGGTAGCTACACTTAAATTTCTTAAAGTAGAAATGAATTGAAATAAAGCCATCCTAATATTTCTACTAATTCAACTCCCAGCATCCACCCTTACAAAAAGATATTAAATAGAACAATAAGATACTAAATAGAACTGAATAGAACAATAAGATATTGACTAGAACTATAAGATATTAAATATAATTATGAAATATTAAATAGAATTATAAAATATTAAATAGAACTATAAAATATTAAATAGAACTAAACAGAACTATAAAATATCGAATAGAACTAAAAGATATTAAATAGAAGTAAACAGAACTATACACCCTACCTTAAAAGTTCTTATGCAGTTCTAATTCCCAACCTCATCCCTGTCTCTTGAACATTTATTCAAGTATAGCATGGGAATGCCAAGGCAAGCCCAGCTACTTGAATTTAAAGTTTCCGTCCCGGTTATACTGAATAAAATTACTAGAAAAATTATTATTAGCTAAAGGTTATCAATTTTGTACCCTTATTTGATCGGTGTTTGGATATTGTCTGATATTGTCTTTAAGGGTAATATATGTAAATTCATATATATATATTACCAGTTAGGTTATAAACTATTGTCCTTAAGGTTAGTATATATATATATATGTGTGTGTGTGTGGGCGCGCGTACACATAAATCTAGGAACATATCCAAAGATGTTTCAAAACAATAATAGTCATTCTCCGCTTGAACAGAAGCGCTAACATATTATCGTATTTCCTAACCACATACATTACATTAAGCTATCCATGTCCTTATAATTTACCACGCTAACTTTTGAAAATGCTTTAACTGATACTCACATTTTCTATAGTCTTCATCTTAATTTCAAAGATCAAAGTGGCCAGTGGCCAGAAAACATAAAAATCACCACCTGCAGAAACCTGGATATTCTTATTTCTCGTTCTTTCATTTCAATGATTTTCGATTGAAAGTTATTGAAAATCAAAACCCGAACTACATTTAAATATAAAAATAAGATTGAAACCTACACTTAGAAATTTATCAGAACATATTTTTATTTTCTCGTTTGATTTGGCTGCAAGAGTTGTTTAGTTTTATGGCATTTCAGAATTTCAGTAGCAGTTGGTTTAGATTATGTCAACACTCAGTTAAATGTATTATATTTAAGTGTCTGATATTTGTTTCCCCCAGGTCTAAAAGCTCTTCTGTGGTAAATGTATTATTATGAACAGTTTGTTTTAATATTATCTCAGTTTTCACTAAGCGATTTAGAAACTTTTAAACGTTCTCCTTCAGGCGTGTCTGTAGACAGTTTAAGCTGAGAAACTGTGGAAGTATTATAAAGAAACATCAAAGTTTCTGTAGTAGAATGAATGAAACTTCGCATTGAAAAATTAGTGTAGTCTTTGAAAAAAAAAATAGTTAGCAACATTTAGATTGCATAACTGTTTGCAAATACTGAAAATCAATGGCAGCTGGTAATGATGGAATAGGTTTGAAAAGGTGGCAATTTTCATTGAATAGAATATGTAAAATTTGAAGTTCGATACTCTAGAGCATTGCATAAGTAACCAATTGTGAACGTTGTATTTTGATATATAACGAACAAAAGTGTATTTCCACTAGGGACGAAATGATTTCGTTATTTTATTAAACATTTAAAACCCTTTTTAACGAATACGTCTATAACTTCATTTAAAAGTAATTGTGGTTTCCTATCATGGAGGTTAAGTCTTAATAAGCGTCAAACATAAAATTTCCTAATTATAAAAGTTTGTGACTGATTTATCTCTTTCACATTTTCGAAAAAGCATCAGAAATAAGCCTACAATACTAAAGAGACAAAGATAAATTTGATTTACTAAAGTCTGAATTATGTGTATTTATTGTTTTTCAGTCATTGCATAGTTATAAAAAATTCAGGTCTGTAACTTGAGATATTGTTTGAATTGCTTAAACGACTTTAAATTGCTATTCATCGAAAAGCATTCATCAACACAATCAGTGGAGTTTGAAAACATGTCTTACTAAATATATAAAATTAACGTCGAAAAAATGTTATTCTCTATTCCAAGATTTAAATATAATATCTTCCGAGAATAAATTACGTTTTCAATTATTTTCGAAAAAGTTTTTTTTACATAAGATATGTATTTGCGCGCTTTCAACTGAACTCCACAAGCTCGTTTTTCGACACAGAATCAAGCGAGAGTCATTATTAATTTTTAAAGCAAAGGTAAAAATAATATATAAGACTGGATATTAAATTCTATTAAAAGAGTGATTGCTAAAAGTTGAGAAACATGATGAAATATCATTATTATATTTTGGATCATTGTAAATATTTTTCATTGTTGTTTTTGAAAGGTTTTAACTACGAAATGTGTAGTTAATTATGTTCAAAGATTTTATACGTACAAAATATTTGTTTCCACGTTTTAACTTTATATGACTTTTGAACAAACATTAAATCATTATTTTATTTGCTAGACATATATGTGCCAGATAATAACAATAGCTTTAATATTAAGAAACACAGTCAAACAGAAGCAAATATTGAAAACGAGATAATGCAATGTCAAAATACGAAGATTAGAAATAAATATTTTTATTTTAGTATTTTAATGAAAAAGTCGTAAATTTTTAACACAATTTAAATAAACTTTCAAAGCTAAAGTTTCACAAAAATTATATTAGCTTCAATAAGTAATATAATGATGTTGATTTAATTTATCTAGTTACCTTTGATGTTTAATTCAATATATGACAAACGTCACGAAGTCAGAGGGAAGCTAGATATACAATCATTAAAACTTTGAGTCGTAGCTACAATATAATTCGATCTACAACAAATTGCTAACAAACATCACAATCACCTTAAACCGAATTTGTTAATTTAAGTTTTTCATCTTCTCAACGTATAAATTGTTGGTTTAAACATCGGGGATCGGTTGTCCAGTGTAAATTTACACTAATATACCGAAAACGTTATAACATTATCTTATATAGAACAGGAAGCATGGTAGATAGTTGTTGTCAAGACAACTTAGAATACGGTATTATTGACTTTTATTAATCGAGAGACCAAGTTATTTGTTGCCAAGACAACTTAGAATATGGTATTGTTGAATTTTATTAATCGAGAGATCAAGTTATTTGTTGCCAAGACAACTTAGAATACGGTATTATTGAATTTTATTAATCGAGATACCAAGTTATTTGTTGCCAAGACAACTTAGAATATGGTATTGTTGAATTTTATTAATCGAGAGACCAAGTTATTTGTTGCCAAGACTACTTAAAATATGATATTACTGAATTTTATTAATTGAGAGATCAAGTTATTTGTTGCCAAGACAACTTAGAATACGGTATTATTGAATTTTATTAATCGAGATACCAAGTTATTTGTTGCCAAGACAACTTAGAATATGGTATTGTTGAATTTTATTAATTGAGAGATCAAGTTATTTGTTGCCAAGACAACTTAGAATACGGTATTATTGAATTTTATTAATCGAGAGACCGAGTTATTTGTTGCCAAGACAACTTAGAATATGATATTACTGAATTGTATTAATTGAGAGATCAAGTTATTTGTTGCCAAGACAACTTAGAATAGGGTATTATTGAATTTTATTAATCGAGAAACCAAGTTATTTATTGCCAAGACAACTTAAAATATAATATTACTGAACTGTATTAATTGAGAGATCAAGTTATTTGTTGCCAAGACAACTTAGAATACGGTATTATTGAATTTTATTAATCTAGAAACCAGTGTCAGTATATTCATTGTGCCAATTTGTAGCTTACCAAAAAAAAATAAAAAATAAGCGTGGTTGACACAACCAACCGATACCTCCTACCTCTATTAAGACGGACTGGACGACGTACCAGAGGTATTTGTTACATATAACCATAAGATTGTTGAAAACTTTCTGGTTTCCATGATAATTACGTCTAGCTTATTTAGAACAGGTTCCATCATTTTACATGCTTATTCTTCCGAAATGGTAATTTCATGTTTTTGTCATTATTGTTTTACAATTAAAGAAATCAATCTTGAAAAAACAAAAATGTTGTTTGTTAAGTACAAATGGGTTATCCTGCTGTGCCAACCTTGGGTATCGAAACTTGATTTTTAGCGTTATAAGCCAACAGACTTACTACTAAGCCACGGGGGAGCTACTAAGATGATTGACATTGATAAAAATCGTTAGTAGATGTTTTTTTGTGAAGAGTGCTGAAGGGAAAATACTGAATACTGCAGTAGATCAAACTCAAAATTTTTAGCAGTTTAACAAAACGTCCGTGGTTCTATCAGGTTGCATTTCTACGCTTTTCTGAGGTGTAAAGCAGCGCTGGTAAGGGCTCTATGTACATGTTTCTAAAGCTGTCAAATCTATCATACACTTTGAATAGAGACGAAGATATGTCTAAATGTCATGATTTACTTCGTTTTAACAAGAAATGAAAAATGATCGAGAAACCCGTCAATGGAACAAGTACGGAATTCCATTTTAATTTTATAGTTGTTTCCTTCTTTGAAGTCTGTGTTAAACTTCCAATTTAAATGCAAATAATAGGCATCTGAATACCTTTTCAAAAAGAAGAATAGAGACCCAAACAGGGGGATTAAGTAGATGTTATTTTTTCATAGAAACTTCTACAGAGACTCTTTTAAAATTCACCGAGCTACTACAGTAGCAATGAAATTTAATTCCTACAAACTACGATCGCTGAGCATATATTTCGAGTTGAAGGAGATAAATGGATCTAATTAATTATTCTAAAGAGGTCGCTGTACAAGTATATCTCCGCCTGTATTATCCAATAAGCATATTTGTCCTTAAAAAACAGAAAAAACTTTCAATATCAATACTTTAAGAAAAGAATTATCTAGAAGTCGCGGTGGATAAATGTGGGTATATTATATTTAATGTTTTTTTTTCAGTATTTGCTATTATTTAGATTTTAAATTGGTCAAGTGTTTATTCTGCATTAAGTCTTCATTTTTGTCTCAGTGCAAATCAACGGATGTTGTTATTGTTTGTAATTAATCACAAAGATACACAATGGGCTATCAGTGCTCTGCCCACCACGGGTATCGAAATCCGGTTTCTAGCGTTGTAAGTCCACAGTGGCATTGGAGACGCAAATCAACGGAAGAAATTCGCTCTCGAATAAGAATAAGTCTATATTCCGTGCATTTTTCTTATTTATAAAATAATATCAAATAAGTAATGCGTGGTTTAGTGTTTAGTGTAACCGATTTGTGAATCTGAGTTTTCATGGTTCGTGTCCCCTTTCCGGAAAACTCGAACCACATTTCGAGATCTTGAGCATTATGTAAGAATGACCGTTAAATCCCAACATTCGGTCAGACAAGAGCAGTCCAAAGGTTGACGGTGGATGCTGTTGACTAGCTCCTTTCTGTGAGTTCAAAATTATGGATGGCCTTTGTGTAGCTTTTCAAAAATTCTAAAATAAACAAATCATTTAATTCTGATGCAAAACAATTTTTACTATATTTGTTTGTTTTGAATTTCGCAAAGCTAGCCGTCCCTAATTTAGCAGTGTAAGACTAAAGGGAAGGCAGCTAGTTATCACCACCCACTCTTGGGCTACTATTTTACCAACGAATAGTGGGATTCCCCATCATATAATAACGCCCCCACAGCTGAAATGTTTGGTGGGACGGGGATTCGAACCCGCGACCCTCAGATTGCGAGTCCAGCGCCCTAACCACCTGGCCATGCCGAGCATTTAATACGAATGTTTGGTTTTTATTATTATCTTATAGAAGTACATTTATACTGTTCAGTCCGTTTTGAAGGTTAAGATTTGTCTTTATACGTTTACACTACAAAGTTAACGACATTCTTTACTTAACAGTATTCATTCTTTGGATAAGTTGGTTTAAGATCAAAGTATCTTTTACAATAGACCAACGCCGATTTTAATTGTTACAATTCTTCAACTCATAGTATCGGCTCATCATCAGATAAAAATATTATTCAGAAATCCGAAATTCAATTGCCTTTTTGAATGTAACTTTTACGTTGCAATAATTAATATCACAACTTGCCTACCGTAAAAGTTGCTGTTATTGTATCTTTGGATTAAAGATATCCATTCAGTAAGTTCCCCAGTAATTATTAATCACCGTGTACATTAACATTTCAATGTTGTCATCTCCAGTACGTTTGATGTAGAGTTTTTCTTGTTATTCAAACTACAATTCATATAATTAAATATTAAAATTACGATGTTGTTGTTGGCAAACTTTTGAAAATATATTAAGGTAAATTAAAACAAAATTTTACAAGTCGAATATTTACATTAAAACTCCCTTAGTACATGAAATTTATTAGACAGTTTATTAGTCAAATTGTCGATCAAAATAAAGTCAGATAAAAAAAATATAACGTGTTAATTTTTTAACGTAGACAAATAACCTAAATACAACCTGAGAATAACATTTCTTTTCTCGAAAATAATTTGTTTATTCCAAAGCCACATTAGACTATTTGCTGTATCCAAAGCAAAGAATCGAACGCGGTATTTTAGGGTTGGAAATCCGTAAACTTCTAATCCGTAAAGTTAAAATAACTTTTCGTAACTTCACTTTATGAGATCAGATAAAATAATTTTTAAAGAAATTCTTGTAGTGATATTGTAACTCTAAAAATACAACGAAACGAAAGTAAATGATGCAGGATAGTTGGCCGAAACGTTGACGTAATCATATATCTGCTTTCATATGGATATTTGACCATATATTTATCATTATTTAATATTACACCGAGTTCAACTACTCCTTCGTGTTTTGACAATGACTTCAACCGATCCTTCGTGTTTTAACACTCTTTATCGTTGTAGGTGTACTTTTCTTGCAACTTTACTAAATATACATATTTATAAGTTACTTCAATGGATGATTCATACTGGGAAATCGCACGTCTGTTGTTTTCTTGTTAACATGTTTTTTTGTTATTTTTTTATCTGTAGCTTAATCTATATGAAATTAGATAATTTGTTTTCCGATTAACAAAGAATAGATAGACCAGCAATACAGTAGGAAAGTATATTGATTTAGTACGATTGTGTACGTTTTTGTTTAATACATCGTAGTACAGTATGTATGAAAGATTAGACATTCAGACCAATCGAAACACTATATATTTCTTATAATGACTGTGGACTTTATAGTTTGAGAAACGGTAATGGCGAAATATGAATAATTCAGAGAGCGTAATGAGAGTTCTTAGGAACTTTTTTTTAAGTTTAAGCTCACTTTTTTGTGTTCTTAAACGGTCGTCAAAATCGATTTTCTTTTACTAATGCATGTAAACTTAAATTTACATTTTAGTCTTCACTATTGCTTCATACATCAAGGTGACAGACACTGAGCAACGATGCAAGTAGTCCATTTTGACCCTTTCGGAAACAATAAGGTTAAAAGAAAGAAACAAATACATATTTGCACAGAATAATACGCGCACACCTTAAGAGTTTTTTTTCAATATTTATTCACAAAACGATACTTAAAGTGATAAGTAAATTTATTCTGGACGGCATAGTTAGTCGAGCGAACTTGTTTAACATGATTAAATAGTCCCCTTGAATTACATGTAAAAATCACACTAACAGTCCCCTTGAGTTACATGCTAAAAACCATACTAACAGTACAGTCCCCTTGAATTACATGTAAAAATCCCACTAACAATCCCCTTGAATTACATGTGAAAATCATACTAACAGTCAAATTGAATTACATGTAAAAACCACACTAACAGTCCCCTTGTGTTACATGCCAAAAACCACACCAACAGTCCCATTGAATTACATGTATTAGGTCGTCAAGAAATAATGTCGCGTTTTGGAACACTTTAATTCCCCCCCCCCAAAAAAAACAACGT
>NW_013668484.1:28786-50994 GCF_000517525.1 Limulus polyphemus | reverse complement strand
TTTTTTTGGGGGGGGGGGAATTAAAGTGTTCCAAAACGCGACATTATTTCTTGACGACCTAATATATAAAGTGACCTAGTGGATAGTGTACTTAACTGTAAATCTGAGGATCCATGGTTCGCGTCCCGTTGTTGCAAAATCGCGATCCGCACTTTGGGGCCTTGCTGCGTTATAAGAGTAATGGTCAAATCCCACTATTCGTTTAAAGTAACCCAACATTTGACGTTCGGTACTGTTGACTAGCTACCTTTCCTGTAATCTATCAGTTCACAAGTAGGGACGTCTAGTGTATATAGCTTTTATACAGTTTTTCGAGAATATTCGAAACAAACAAAGCCAAATATATACACAAATATATATGTTTTTCATTTAAATAATGTGTGAATGTTTGAGTAAAACCTGTATTATTACTCCAACATTATTAGCGTTCTAAAAGACATTAGTGTAATTTCTATGTAAACTGTAAATCAGTTCTTTCTGTTTTCACATTATTAAAAAGCAGTCTGAAGTTCATTCGATATTTTATTTTAAATTGGTAATAAATATAGCTAAAATTAATTTACCGGCCGAACATATTGAAATATTGCGTAAAGTAAATTCCTTTCGAATGTTAATAAGTTAAGTGTAATTTAATTAAAAATTTCCAAAACCTTCAGATTTTAAAACGAGATAAATTTTGGAGTACTGTAAACTTTCTGGAATATGAAATATTCCCATCCTTACGTACCTGATCTAAAATTTCTCCTAAAATGAATCTTTAATTAAACCAAGATAAATCATATGTTACATAAATGCTCATGTCAGAAAAATCGACCAGTTAACCCAAATATTATGATGAATTGAAGGTTTCGATATTAATTCGATTTCACATGTTGCATAATAAGGAAAAAAAATATTTAGTATTGAAAATAAACTTATTTAAATGAGATTTACTTCAAGATCTGTGAAGTCAAATATAAATTACTTTTTCACTTTTACATGTAATAGTTACCGATTAGTTTGGTGAAATATAATAAGGTGTTTTCAGCATGAAATATTTTCCAACCAAGACAAGGTTGTTGTATTTTTTCCAACCATCAAAATTTGCATTTTATTTAGAGAAACTATTCAATAATCTCTTGTATTTTTATATTTTAACGTCATCAGTAAGACTCACGGTTTAATGTCTTAAAATTCGGGTTTCGATACCTGCAGTAGGCAGGGCACGAATAGTCTATTGAGCTTAATAGCAAACAAATATTTAAGGAGATAGACGGACCTAGCATGGCCTGGTGGTTAGGGTCGCGGGTTCGAATCCTCATCACTGAATATGCTCGCCCTTTCAGCGGTGGACTTTATAATGTGACGGTCTATCCCATTATAAAAGTTAGTAGTGAGTGGTATTGAGTAGCTATCTTCCCTCTAGTCTATCACTGCTAAATCAGAGACGGCTAGCGCAGATATAACTTTGCGCGAAATCCCAAACAAATCAAAAAACGAAACATTTAGTTCGACTGTTTAATTAGTTAATGATATAAAATATACAATTAGTGTTTAGAAGAAAATAGAAGATAGAGAAGAGTATTTCTTTATTTTATTTTTGTAATTATGTTTTACTCATTTTACAAACACTAAACTTCCTTTGAAACTGACGTATTTCGGACTTCAAACTTTTTGATTCAAATTCCGAAAGTAAGAAAAACAAAGACGGAATTTTAAATTAATTTTATACTTATCTTTACAGAAAAAATTATCAGGATGTTGAGCTAAACCAAGATCTTATAAATACCTACTTTAATAACAGTGGCAACACTGACTAATGATTATTCATTTCTGCTTTTATTATTTAATTATAGTCGGCTTTACTTCGCAATTTCAAAATTACATACATACACACACATATATATATATATGTAGTAAATGAAAGTGCTCAAAGAAAAAATTCAAACTTTACAAAGTAAGAAAAAACAGAATGGAACGGTAATTATTCATTGTTACAAATATTTACTGAAAAAAAACAAAAAAAACTGGGAGGCATATTTTGTTTTCTTCTGTTCAAAAATGATTTAATGTGATGTTTTCAATCCAAAGGAGAAAACAGGGAATTATACATAGGAAATTCACGTTCTAATTACCTCTACCTCTTTAGTATTGAAGTAGTGATTTAAAGGAAATAGGAAACAGAATGTATGCTATGAAGTTTTCTTCGCCCAACCTCTAAATCAAATATATACCATTTTATAATTAACCTTTTGGCCAACGTTCTTCCAATAGTAATGATAGCTGTCTGTACTTCCTACAGATATAAAGTATTCATAAGATTCCTGTTTGATAAAGACTCCCGGTAGGACAGCGGTAAGTCTACGGAATTACAACTCTAAAATTCAGCGTTCGATTCCTCCAGATAGTCCAATGTGGCTTTTCTCTAAACCAAACAACAACAACGATGCTATTTAATAAGTGTTTAATGAAAGAGGGAAATATAAAAAGAGGAAAGCAGATATAAACAATAGGTTTTATATCTTGTAATATCTTTCTTCAATATGATTCCTGTTACTGCCTTCTGTATAATATCACCAAAAAGAAATACCCAGAAGTAGTTATACTTCTCTTCCTTACCATACTGTTCTTTGTTATATCTAGATCACTTGCATACTAAGATTAAGAGCTATTCACAAAAAATATGAATGTAACAAGATGTTAGCTTCTTCGATGCAAAGCTACAAAATAGACTATCTGTGCCCAAAATTTTAGCCTTGTAAGTTTGGAAATTTACCGCGATCTACTAAGGAATTTCTAAAACCTAACAGAAGCAACTCTTATGTGAATATCAGAACAATAATCTTAACACTTACGATATAGAACAAATATACCTTTCTTTGTCAAGAAGATTTACGCTCATTATATGCTATAAAATTTTACATGGAAACTCGATATTATGAAATACTTTATACTTTATTCAATTGATGAAATATACAATTAAGACGGCGGTGGACCAAAGGTGAAACTCTTGTAATTGTGTCCGTTAGAGTACTGTGTGAATGCAGTAGCATTGTATTCAAACAATGTATTGTATGAAATGCAAAATATTTTAATGATATTCACAAAATGTATTGGAAACCGATATTATGGTTTTTCAATAATATGTTGTAAACTAAAAAAAAAAAAAAACGTTTTTCCAAGTAATCAAGATCTAATCCTATCTTATAATTCATTTAGCTTATATTCTACACACACAATATATACTGTAATATACAAGAAATATAAATATATGACGCACAAGTATATATGTATATAATACTGGTTTGTAACAGATATTTAAAACTACCTACTGTGTGAAGTGTGTGACGAATGATAAACATTGTTGGAATGTAACGTTGAATACATGAATAGGTCTTACAGTGGCAAACGAGACCATACAACTGTACCTTTCGCTTCGATTATTCGTGTAAATTATTTCTGCCGATAGAGTTTAGGCTTCTAAAATAAACATAAATAAACACAATTTTAAAATCCAAGTTAATTAAAGTACAAACTCACGAGTTCGTGTTTCTAAGTTGATATGAAATTAACATGGGTTATAATATTAGCATAATCAAAAGAGAGTTTTAATTGTAGCCTGGTCATTAGTGCGTTTTGATAGTAACCTGATCACTAGTTTATTTTAATAGTAACCTGATTATTAGTAAGTCTTAACAGTGACCTGATTATGAGTATGTTTCAACATTAACCTGATTATTAGTATGTTTTAACAGTGAACTGATGACTAGTGTGTTTTAATAGTAACCTGGTCACTAGTGTGTTATAATAGTAACCTGATCACTAGTGTGTTTTAATAGTAACCTGGTCACTAGTGTGTTATAATAGTAACCTGATCACTAGTGTGTTTTAATAGTAACCTGGTCACTAGTGTGTTATAATAGTAACCTGATCACTAGTGTGTTTTAATAGTAACTTGGTCACTATTGTGTTATAATAGTAACCTGATCACTAGTGTGTTTTAATAGTAATCTGATATAATGATAACTTACTGTGTTACATCCTCATGTCTTTACTTTCCTTATGTCATTTTTCGGACTATCCATGTTGTTGCCCTTAGATACACTTGAACTTTGACCCTCTCTATCTCATTAAGACTTACTAATAATCAGGTTACTATTAAAACAAACTAGTGATCAGGTTACTATCAAAACGCACTAATGACCAGGCTACAATTAAAATACACTAGTGATCAGGTTACTATTAAACAGCCTAGTGATCAGGTTACTATCAAAACACACTGGTGATCAGGTTAATATTAAAACACACTAGTGATTAGTTCACCGTTTCTGGTTATTGGTAAGTCTTAACAGTGACCTGATTATTAGTATGTTTTAACAGTGACCTTATTATTAGTATGTTTCAACAATGACCTGATTATTAGTATGTTTTTCACTGTTAAGACTTACTAATAATCAGGTCACTGTTAAGACTTACTAATAATCAAGTCACTGTTAAGACTTACTATTAACCATGTCACTGTTAAAACTTACTAATAACTATGTCACTATTAGGACTTACTAATAACTTATGTTACTATTAAGACTTACTAATAATCAGGTCACTATTAGGACTTACTAATAATCAGGTTACTATTAAGACTTACTAATAATCAAGTCACTGTTAAGACTTACTAATAATTATGTCACTTTAAGACTTACTAATAACTATGTCACTGTTAAGACTTACTAATAACTAAGTCACTATTAAGACTTACTAATAACTATGTCACTGTTAAGACTTACTAATAACTAAGTCACTATTAAGACTTACTAATAACTATGTCACTGTTAAGACTTACTAATAACTAAGTCACAATTAAGACTTAATAATAACTATGTCACTGTTAAGACTTACTAATAATCAGGTCACTGTTAAGACTTACTAGTAAGCGTGCGACTGCTAAGACTTACTAGTAAGCGTGTGACTGTTAAGACTAACTAATAATCAGATCACTGTTAGGACTCACTAACAATAGATACAAGTACCGCAAATCTTATTAACAATTAAAGCCATTGGGATAGTAGTTAACTTTCCTTTCAGTGATGTATTATATATTGTAGTACTTACTTGTATTTGTATGACTAATGAGGGATGGCAGTTGATTTTGCTAATAAATTTTTATTTTTTGTATTAAGCCAAGATATGAATATGAACAAAGGGCAATTAGAAGTTATCTTATTATTTACTGGGAAATGAACCCAATTTCATGAACTCGTTCCACACGTATTTCTGTACTTAAACGACACAAAAGAGATAAATGGCATAACTTGGAAATACTATGCTAGAAATAATAGTTGCTTTGTTTCTGATATGATGGTTTAATTGGGGCTTTCATGAATGAATTTTTAAATAATAAGTTATAACTCATAATATTTGGTATAAAACATTTTGTTATACAAATATCCCAAAGTATATGTCATATACAATAATAATATGTTTCATTGGATGAGATGGAAAAATCAATATTATAATTCACTTCCTACGCTGAGGCTACATCCAAAAGAATTGTTTGTTTTGAGGCTATATCCAAAAGAATTGTTTGTTTGAGGCTACATCCAAAAGAATTGTTTGTTTTGTTGAATTTCGTGCAAAGCTACTTGGTGGCTATGTGCACTTACCGTCCCAAGTTTAGCAGAGCAAAAAGTCGACATCATCCACTGCCAACACTTGGGCTACTCTTTTATCAACGAATAGTGGAATTCGTCACCACTTTATAACGCCCCCACAGCTGAAAGGGCGAGCATGTTCGGTCAGTGGATTCGAACTCGCAACCCGCAGATTGGAGTCGAGGGCTAAAACCACCAGGCAATTCAGAAAACTTGTTTGGTTGTGTATAGTTAAGCACAAAGGTACATAATGGGCTATCTGTTCTCTGCCCACCATTAGTATCAAAACCCGATTTATAGCGTTGTAAATCCGCAGACATACCGCTGTGCCACTGTGGGGCAATCCACAAAAAGCAGCAACATTATTTGAAACTGGACACACTTACTGTTTTGTTTTTTTCAAAGATTGTCTTTTGTTAACTTGAATTAGAAATTACTCTTTGTTTTGGCTGAAAATATTGTTGGTGTTATCGTCCACAGGTACTGAAAATAAGAGAAACGTATAGTAAAGCATTAGAACCTTACAATAACAACCAGTAAATTTTGAATGTAAAGAAAAGTGTAGGATAGTTCATGGTTATGATGAAGTCAAATAAACAATTCCCAGTGACTTTGGTTGTTCACAACATGTTATGCTGTTTCCCAGTGACTTTGGTCATTCACAACACGTTGTGCTGTTTCCCATGGACATTGGTTGTTCACAACACGTTGTGCTATTTTCCAGTGACTTTGAATTGTTCACAACATGGTGTGTTGTTTCCCAGTGACTTTGGTCATTCACAACACGTTGTGCTGTTTCCCATTGACTTTGAATTGTTCACAACATGTTGTGCTGTTTATCTTCCATTAAACAGCTCAAAAATAGAAACCCACTGTCCTATGTTGAATTTTTGAAAGAAGAAATTATTTATGAATTGTTTAATTTGGAAAATTGCACGATTTGTAGACAATGACAAATACTAAATGTGTATCGTGTGTGCATTAAACTACAAGCTAGTTTTAAGACTCTAATCAATAAATGCACGTTAAAAACTGGAATCAATTTTTTTTAATAAAACTAAGACCATTCCCTACAAAAGTATATTCAAGTGTGTTTGTGCATTTTAATAATAACACATCGACAACATAATTTCAATTTGAATGTCATAAAGAGAGAATTTAACAAACTATAATATTTAGACAAAAAACAGTATGCCTCATTCTTCACGACTGCCAGTAGTTTATTAAGATGGGATCTAGTAAGATAAAAAATAATATTAATTAGTCTTTAAAGAATGGAATTCAAGTATCGCTATTTCGTTTGGTGGAATTTCTGAGCTTAATTTTTTTATAAATGAATATGAAATAACAATGGGCGCCCGTTTTCTTTCTAAAGCATCTTTGCTTTTTAATTAAAGCATATATTGAATATTTTTTTTTAATTAAAAAAGTAAAATTAGTTAGTTTGTTTTAATTTCGCGCAAAGCTACACGAGGGCTATCTGCGCTAGCCGTCCCTAATTTAGCAGTGAGTGTAAGAAGGCAGCTAATCATCACCACCCACCGCTAACTCTTGGGCTACTATTTTACCAACGAATATTGGGATTGGCCGTCACATTATAACGCCCACACGGCTGAAATGACGAGCATGTTTGGCGGGACGGGGATTCGAACCCGCGACCCTCAGATTGCGAGTCGAGCCCTAACCATCTGGCCAAACAAATATTTAATCAACAAAATTTCAATTAGCCTTTTAGAAAGTACATCTTGAATTTCTGTTGGTGATTAATTTATTCGTATTTAAATTAACTTATTTAATACATTAGATTGACGAAAACATGCTATCCTCAAATACGTTTAATATGATACAGACGAATTTGATTTGCTATAAAATAATTTCAATATGATATAATATTATGATTTAAATTAAACGTAATGTTAAGGGTGCGAAACATTTCCTTAAAATATGTACGCTTAGACAAGTATTCAGACAATGATAGTATACTGGCGTGCAATATAATACATACTGGTACTGAGAAATATGTCTCTAATTCTTTCAGAGAGCCCACTTCTCCGATGGTTTATCGGTAAATCTGGTAGCTTATAACGTTAACAACCGGGTTTCAATACCTGCGGTGAGCATAGCACATTGACAAATTGCCGGTAAAATATCGAAATATGATCTTATGATCTATATTATCTGCTGATTAGTCAAACAAACTCTTTGAATTCCAGTGAGTCCAATATAAGTCTCTATCTTAAAAATTAAAATCAAATATTTTTCTTAAGGTATAGAAAGCGAGAGAGTGAAAATTAAATGTATATTTCGTCAAAAAAAGCGATAAGAATTGGCTGATTTAAGAACACAATAATAATTAAAGATAGCAAAGTCGTCTCAAACCTGATGTAACTGTTTCTTTGAAGTTAAGAACAAAACTACACAATGGGCTATCTGTGCTCTGCTCACCACGGGTATCGAAACCCGGTTTCTAGCGTTGTAAGTCCGTAAACATACCACCGTGCCACTGGGGATGTTACTGTCATATTTTATAATTATAAAAATATGAGTGTTTGGGCATAAAATATATCATTGTATACACTATTGTAGTTTTATACATTTATTGTATAACTTTTCTTGCCTCGTTATGAGCACTTCTCCTCACAGCAAACCCATAAAGCAAAATTAATAAATAACCATGCACCTTATTCTCTATACTTTCAACACTTTATAAATTGTATTACACATTACTTTTCTGTGAACAATTGAAAACTTCATTGTAATATCGCTAGTCAAAGCCACCCACATGTCGAGAGATTTTATAAAAGAAAGATTTCGTGGTGTTCAAACATATTTCATTTATTGGAATAGTGACTATTTATCGAATTTTCAGATATCTTTAAAACACTCTACCAGATATCTCTTTATACAAGTACTATTTCAAACAAGGAACAAAACAACACTAGTTGAGTTGAATACCACCTTTAATTATCAATAGGAAGTTGTATAGGAACATATATATCAAAATGTCTATTTTCTAGGCCTGTCATGGCCTGGTGGTTAGGGCGCTCGACACGCAATCTGCGGATCGCGGGTTCGAATCCCTGTCACCAAACATACTCAGCCGTGGGGATGTTATAATGTGACTAGCAATCCCACAATTCGTTGGTAAAAGTGTAGCTTAAGAGTGGCTGATGATGACTAGCTGCCTTCCCTCTGATCTTTCACTCCTAAATTAAGGACAGCTAGTGCAGATAGCCCTCGTGTAGCTTTGCACGAAATACAAAACAAACAATATATATATATATTGCTATTACTTGCGCCATCTATGCAAGTTTATCATATTCGTATGGTATTTATCAAATTGCAATAGTGTTTTCCTTTTAATTTCAACTGAAGAACAAATTTAACAGCGTTATTATAAATGTTTACTTCAGTTCCATTAATAACTTTTCCTGTTTTATATTAAATAAATTATCCACGTGAGGTTGCCACACCGTCAAAGGTATTTTTACCAAATGACAATAATACTTTCCAGTGGTAACATTTTAATACAGTATCCTTTCTACACACTTCTTAAAACATAAAAAATGTCCGCTACAACAGCAAACTGAGAAATTTATCTAGAACCTAAAGTATTTTTTGTTTTACGCAAAGCTATTCGAGGCTCATCTGCGCTAGCCGTCCCTAATTTAGCAGTGATCAGCTAGAGGGAAGACAACTAGTCAACATTACCCATCGTCAAATTTTGGACTACACTTTATCAACTTATAGTGGGATTGACCGCAACTTAATAACGCCCCGGCGGTTGAAAAAAAAAATCTAAACCAAACCAAATCTTAGATGCATAAATGGAAGTTTATCAAACTTGGGTTTGCTCGTGACATGTGCAACGAATGCAAGAGTTTAAGTGCATTAACGGGGTTTTCTTTTGTTGTTATATTTTTCTGATTTAAGCACCTTGCAGATCAAAATATTAGACCTCAGCAAATCTGTATAAATGACTAAGGTACAAAACTCATTACGATCTTCTATGTGTACAAAATGTTGTCTCATTTTAGTGTCCCTATGATTGTTTGTTTTTATGCATTAAGCTGCACAATAGGCTATCTGTGCTCTGTCTGTCGCCGTGATTGTTAGAGTTCCAAGCTCTCAGCTTATCAGTTAATCAACAGGAGGGTGGGATTTAACTGAAATATTACATTTTTTTGTTCCATGAAGTAAAGATAATTTAGATAGTAATCTGCAAAAAAAAAATGTAGTTAGGCTAAAGTTAAGATAATTTTGAAAGTAATCTACAAAAGAGATGTATTTAGGCTAAAGTTAAGATAATTTTTATTGATACGGAAATCAACTGTCGACTACATAAAAATAGGTCTGAAAATGGCTTTTATTTTTCGTATAATCACAAAAGAAATGGTTCAACTAAACATTAGAACACAGTTGTTCAAAAAAAAAGCACGTGATAATTTTGAAATTGAATTGGTGAGAAAATTCAATAAAAATGCTTGCCATATCAAAATTGGAAGTACGTATAAAATAGCACAGTGAGACAGCAATAATGCCTGCTTTCCGCTAACCCGACTGAGCCGTGTTTTAAATTTGATTATAATGGTAGTGAACTGAAAAGGGCGAGGATATAGATATATCATTAAGTAGCAACAGTGAACACCTCTGTGAATTTATTTGTAGATAATGAATTATTCGTGCTGTGTGAAAGAAACATTCGAAACTTTACAGGCATATTTCTCATTCAGATTACTATGATTAGGCTGCAGTCATCCAAGACTGTTTCATCTATACCAGATTTCTTAAATTTTATTAAATAAGCTGTTAATTCTCACAAAAACAGCATAAAACAAAACCGAAATTATTACACCTTCTTCATATTTATCAGCCCCCAAGTGGTTCAGTGGTAAGTCTGCAGGCTTACAACGCTAAAAGTTTGGTTTCGATACCCGTGGTGGTAAGGGCACAAATTGCCAATTCTGCAGTTTTGCTCTCAACAACAATCAAATCAAACCATATTTATTAATTCGAACATTTTTCCTTGGTGCGATAATTAAATTATTAATAACACTTGTGAGAGGTTTTAATTCAGCGATGGAAACCGGCATACATGCACCGTCATACCCGTGACAAGGCACGGCATGCTCATGGATCTCAGGGTCGAGGGTTCGAATCCCCGTCTCACCAAACATGCCCTCCCTTTCAGCGGTGAGGGCGTTATAATGTGACGGTCAATTCCACTATTCGTTGGTAAAAGAGTAGCCCAAAAGTTGGCGGTGGTTGGTGATGACTAGCTGCCTTCCCTCTAGTCTTTCACTGCTAAATTAGAGAAGGTTAGCGCTGATAGCTCTCGTGTAGCTTTGCGCGAAATTCAAAAATAAACAAACAAACAAACAATTCCCGTGACCAGTAGCACTAATAGAGAAAATTTAGAGAAGTTTTTAAAGCAGCAAACGGGGATATGTTGTGGCGTTTCATTCCCTTAGCTCCTGTATTAGTACGACAACATTTACAGTACACGTACGATGCCCATAATACAACCTTTATGTCTGAAGCTACTTCTACGTTGATTATTTATTGATAATTATTTCAAAGCGCACGGAATTACGTATACACCAAATAATACGTAGGTCAACGGAAACACCAGTAACTTGTGGAATCATCTTTAATAAAGGTGGTTCTCTCTGAGCAGGTCAATATACCACTAGATCTATCAAGTAAAAATATCAAGTAAAATGTTCTTCATAAGTATAACTAAAATTAAGAAATTATGCTTATTGTTTATAGCACAAAGCTACACAATGGATTCGAACCCGGAGTTTAGCATGATAAGTTACCGCTAACCGACTAGGGAACTTACGTATAGAAACTTATTGATTGTATATTAGTCACAACAAAAATGAAAATTAACATATTTACGAAACCTTGTGGTACGGGCTGTTCTTAAAAGGACAATATGATACAAGTTAAATTATCGTAATTATTTTTCTCCAAAGTTGATCACCGAAAGATATTAAAATGTTAACCTACTGTAGCATTTAAGAAATGGAAGAAATACGTGAAAAAAAGCAAATTGTTACATTCGTTGGAATATTATGAAACGGGTAACTACGTTTTTATTTCATGTTTGCAAATATGTTTGTAAAATATTTGATAAATATACAGTGAGCACATAACAGCAAATAAAACACAGCGTTCTCTCGGCTCATAAGCACGCTCTTACGAAAAAATGACCTACTATTTCTGTTATATTTCACTGATGAAATGTTATTCTTGAACAAATGAATTCCGTTTTCTTATTCAATTTTCTAAGTTCTATATAAAATTTGGGCGATTTTAGGGCGTCTTGAATACATAGATCTGATACGTGTGGAACAAAATGTCACGGCCGATGTTGATCGATGTTCTGCTTGAATGATTAAACAAAAAATTTAGGGTACACGCGCATTAAACTGACATAGATACGTTTAAAAGCTTTGCAATGACAAACTTTCAACTTAATAACAGATCTCTACTGAAGATACACCTTTAGGAATCGCTATTGATTGAGCAATAAAATGAGTAGTGGTGTTAAAAACAAGAAAGTGCGAAACAACCAATTATCAGTTCAAAAGAAGACGGAAAAAAGTGAAAAAAAAACGATCTTAAAATCTAGAGCTATATACTGTATAGATCGATCAGTCACAAGCTGCGGTCATCATTAATTTTAAGCTGACTACCGTGCCAAGTCACACAACAGCAGCGTGTTACGTCATCCGACCAAGCCAATTTCCTTGGACACATCGGGTGAGTTTTTTGTTTTGTTTTTTCAAGGTGTGGAACGGAAGGGAAAGTAGATAGGCTTACTTAAAGACGGCGGAAACCAATTTATGTGTTCGACTAAAGCGACCTCTACTAGACAGACAACACTGATGACCTATTATGTACACCACTCAACTTTTATTGTTGTTATAGAACGTAATTTCTCTTCCTGTGTTCTAACACTCCCCATTTTAAAAGTAAACCTAATCAGTAGAACAATATGAGACTAACAACAGCGAATGTGGCTTATACAAAAACTCTATGATAATCGTACAAACTTATTTGTATATCTTTGTACTAACTCATGCACGTGGTTCTGCATTATATATTTGTGTGTGTGTGTATGTGTGTGTGATTTATTATAGTGCTGAATACTTGCTTCCACGTGCAAGGTCATTATGCACAGGTTCCTTCAACAACGAAGACAATTCATTCCAATCAAAATGAAATTGCAGATCGTAATTCGCCTTCACTGAAGGGATGTAAAGAAAGTTATATTTTTATAGTAACTTAATTGTGACTCCATTACGCAGCGCATAACCAGGCCTTCGCTGTGACAGTTTATAGACCATTCTTTTAATGTAACGGTAATTTGAGCCTATTGCGTCATATCTATGTTCATAGAGAGTTTTTAAGTTAATATATTAAAATAAGGACGACCAGCTTTCAGATTTTAAATGCACGTATATTCTATTGCAAAATTCCAAAGGGTTTAAACATTAAATAAAAATACATTTCTCCAAGACATTTCTCGAATTGAAGGCTGTTAGAATACACATTATAGTTTTCCAAACTTAGCAAGTTTCTTCCGTATTATCCAGATATATAACCTTGGAGAATTGAAGTTGATTAGTGAAGTTTTTGAATATATGTGAAGTACTCAAGAACAATCTTATGCTGTTGTGTTTTATACAACTTTCGCTGGTGTCTTTATCCCACATCTTTATATATTTAATGTCCTAAACAAAACACTGGTTAATGTGAAAACATTCTACCTCATCTGTAAGAAAACCTTATATTATGATCACGTGTCACGTAATAAACCTTATATGATGATCACATTTATGTAAGAATATCTTATGTTATGATCCCATGTTATGTAAGATCTTATATTATGATCACATGTTATGTAAGAAGATCTTATATTATGATCACATGTTATGTAAGAAGATCTTATGGTATGATCACACGTTATGTAAGAAGATCTTATGGTATGATCACGTGTTATGGAAGATCTTATGGTATCATCACGTGTTATGGAAGATATTATATTATGATCGCATGTTATGTAAGAATATCTTATTTTATGATCACATGTTATGTAAGAAGATCTTATTTTATGATCACGTGTTATGTAAGAATATCTTATTTTATGATCACGTGTTATGTAAGAAAATCTTATTTCATTATCACATTTTACGCTGACAGGTTATATTTCTGCCAAGAAGAGATTACTGGCTTTCTGAAAGATGAAACGAAACTTAAATCAAATTTTAAGAAAATATGCTGACATTTTATGCAGGAAAGTAACCAAAGATATACAGATATTTTATGCAGGAAAATGACCTAAAATATACTGACATTTGACGCAGGAAAGTGACCTAAGACATACTGACGTTTTAGGCAGGAAAGTGGCTTAAAATATATTGACATTTTAGGCAGGAAATTGCCCTAAAATATACATACATTTTAAGATGGAAAGTGGCTTAAAATATACTGACATTTTAGGCAGGAAAGTGACCTAAAATATACTGTTATTTTAGGCAGGAAAGTGACCTAAAATATACTGATATTTGACGCAGGAAAGTGACCTAAGATGTACTGAAATTTTAAGCAGGAAAGCGACTTAAGACATACTAACGTTTTAGGCAGGAAAGTGGCTTAAAATATATTGACATTTTAGGCAGGAAAGTGGCCTAACATATACTGACATTTTAGGCAGGAGAGTGGCCTAACATATACTGACATTTGAGGTAGGAAAGTGGCCTATCTTTAAATATCGCTTATTTTCCTTTACCTATCCTCTGCAGAGGAAGAGTTAAAGGTTTGTTCCTTATTGTGCATGAAACCACAGAGACAAATTCAATAATGTATCGTCTCTACACAACTTAAACATGATGGCAGACAGGAAGCCGACAATATAGATGATTATACCATTAATTTTTCACATTTATCTATGTTGGTAGTTTTATGCTACCTGATGTCTTATGGCAGCAGATAATCTGCAACCTTCAAACACTTTATTAGCTTTCGCAAATGCCTGCTGTAATAGTTATTAAAATGTGCTAGATGAATCCTTGCTAATATCAGCACCAGATTTAAGTACCGTACCAGTAATAAAGCCTCGACCTATTTAACAGTGAAAGCTAGTTGTGAAAATTGGTGCAGCAGTCTTTATCAGAAAATAA
The DNA here is from genome assembly GCF_000517525.1 of Limulus polyphemus. Lineage (NCBI taxonomy): Eukaryota > Metazoa > Arthropoda > Merostomata > Xiphosura > Limulidae > Limulus > Limulus polyphemus. The sequence continues at coordinate 36,173 of NW_013668484.1, read as the reverse complement.
TAAAAAAAGGACTTTTATTTACTTTGAAATCAAAATGAAATCCTGCTCGCCATATTGCTGTATCAACGTACGTTGTTTGCATTTTCTCATTCTGCGTAAGATATATTTGGAGCCGACAACTGCTAAAAGCATGGGCTTACTTGAAAAGCAGAGTAAAAATTTTTACAAGCATAATATATATTGACACTGTTCTTTACTAATGCGCCAGTAACAAATATATTGTAGAAAAATAGAGTGCGACAAAGCACGCGGTCTCGCCCGTTTCATTAAAATACGAGGTCCACGGCATCTACTTACTATACATTCGTTCCAGCAAACTCCACACACGTCTAGCCTGTCCGGTTGAACTAACGTAGCCTTCCTTCAAAACAAAGAAATGATCGAAATTAATCTATTTTGATGACAAATGATCTCCAAAAGTTCTCGTAATACAAGATTTTGAACGCCACGAAAAATTAAGGGGCTATCTTTACAGTTCATACATTCGTATAACAATTATTCGATTTGAAAAAAATAAACACGTTTCAGTGTAAAACGTGTAATTTAACATTAAAATATGAATAACGTTTACGCGAAAAAATATATGTATTCGTACTCATAAAAATTATTTGAAATAATTTGACTATTGTTTTATTACATTCTATATAATCCTATTTCCTTTCCACGTGCCGGGAAGAAGCAGTTTCAAATACCTCCTAATACGTCCAATTTGCTCGTCAATTTATTATGCTCTAAACATTTTGTAAAAATAAACATAACATGTTATTTATGTCTGCCAGACTCTATGGAAAACACATTTTATTTTATTGTTTTAGAATATTTGCTTAAAGCTACTCAGAGTAAATTTTCCTTAATTTTGAACTGGTAGACTAAGGGAAAACAGCAAGTCAACATCACCCACAGATAACTCTTGGACTACTCTTATCTAAGCAAATAGTGTGATTTTACTGTAGCTCTTATAACGCACCCTCGTTACCACGGTGAGGAAAACGTTTTATAAGGCAAGCGGACGCGAGCTTGGAATTCTCGGATTCGCAGTCTGGACTCGCTAACCACTTTATGTGTTTTATGTTTTTAATACATTAATAAAATGAGGTATTATATCTAAGAGGAAAACAATTATTTTAAAAGTATTTTAATTCTGTTGAGTATAAGAAAATACATTTCTTTCTAGTCATAGGTTTGGACACATATACAGGATCAACAAGTAATTGAATCTTTTACTGGGATAATGGTCGCCATCTTGGACTGTCATTAACTTAATATCTTCTACTGAAGAACGTTAACACTAATTATTACAAGCAGAACAATGCCCATCAATGGCTCCTGTTGAAACTTGCAACCAGGTTTCATACACACACAGGTAACTGTAATTAATGGTTTATTGGAGTTCTTTTATTACCGATTTCTTCTCCCTCTGTGCGTGAGTTGCATGAGTTATGGGCGACGTTACCACGGTGATAACTATCATCGGCTCACGTGTCTTCCCAACAATCTTTAATGACGGCATCATCTCTACCAGTTCAATTTTATCGACGCTACTTCATTTGCGACGAAAGGTTTACCAAACTTCACCGAGTTATTGGTCTATTAGTCAATGATAAACGGTATATTTAACACTTTCACAAAGTTAAAATAAAATTCCAAAGAATAAAAACAAAACAGAGCACGAAACTTCAGGTTTTAAAGGTTAATATTTTGGCTTCTTTATTTATACAAGTGAATACTCATGGGTTTATTATTTAAATGTGGAGTCCAATCTATAAAGTCCACCACAATAAGAAGAAGCCTTTTCCAGGGTTGCTCGTGAAGAAAACCCTTTAATATCGGTATAACTCAGTGATAAGTGTTGAATCGAATGGCATACTGAGCTTCATATTTATTTTTGTTATCTTAAAAAGCTCATCTGCTGAATAATTTAAAAAATATATTAGTAGCATCAATGTTACATATTATTTAACTATTATATAAATATAGATTCACTGCGGTGACAAATAAAAACACCATAAATAAATATGGGGCTATTTTCAGCTGATCCGTGTAACGTCTGTATTGTTGTAAGCTAAGGCTTATCTGTTTTCAGCTGATCCATCTGACGTCTGCATTGTTGTAAGATAAGACCTGGTTGTTTTCAGCTGATCCGTGTAACGTCTGTATTGTTGTAAGCTAAGGCTTATCTGTTTTCAGCTCATCCGTGTAACGTCTGCATTGTTGTAAGATAAGACCTGGCTGTTTTCAGCTGATGCATGTAAGGTTTGCATTATTGTAAGGTAAGACCTAATAACATATCAGTATTTACATTTGTTTATTCAAGATTGTTTATTCAAGTTAAGACTTTCTAGCTTGTAATACTCCACAATCTCGAAACGAGTTTTTCCAATCAAACCTGAGTAAAGACGAACAAAAACACAAATTAAAATGTTTTCGTGTGTAGATAGTTTTATACGTAAGCTTCACTTGTAGTAATAAATATATATTTAGAAGAAGACTCTTAAATTAGAATCCATAAGAGATAAAGTGCACATTTCTGTTACACCTTGTGACGAACTGCATATAAAATAAGTAGGCTTAAGAACTCAAGTGAATTTTCCAGCTGTGTGCGACCATTATTCCATGCCATATGAAAATGTTTAGAGAGTAAATAACAAATTGATTGATGTTGCTATTATTACTCATACGATTTACACGGTTACTTAACCAGATTTATATCTGCCTGGATCGTCGTGGGTACTATTTTTTTTCGATATAAAGATGATAATGATTGAAATTATATTTACTATTTTTCCTCGTGTTAGATTTTCTAACATAGTCAATATATATATATATATTTGGTACTTTGTTTACAGATTAAAGTGAGTTTACACCTCCTTTCTTTATTTCAGTTCTCAGTGATCAACATGGGCTGTCAACAAGAAAAACCAAAATCACTTACACTTATGTTTTCATAATGTGTACTAAATTCACCTTCATCCTAATAAGGCCTGATATCGTAATTAACTTTATATTCACTCCCATCTTTACAAAGCAGAAAAGGTCCGTCGGTGGGACAGAGGTAAGTTTACGGTGGACAGAGCTGATGCCCTAATATAAACAAACAGATAAAACAGAAAAAGAAAACATCTTCTTCACATTAGAATTTAACCTAATAGCGTAGGCCAGACATAAAAACATGGTGACACATAATGACAAGCGTGGCTTGGTTATTCGGGTTCGAGTCCCCGTCGCATCAGGACTAGACGAGTTAGGTAGCACAGAATAAACTATCATGACCATATCAGATACAAAGCTGTGTTTCATGAGTAGGTGGGCTAAGTAGCAGTGTCACATCAAGACTAAACGAGCTGCTTAATATTGTCACATCAAGACTAAACGACCTGTTTAGTATTGTCACATCAAGACTAAACAAGCCACTTAGTAGCAGTGACACATCAAGACTAAACGAGCTGCTTAGTAGCAGTGTCACATCAAGAATAAACGAGCTGCTTAGTAACAGTGTCACATCAAGACTAAACGAGCTGCTTAGTATCAGTGTCACATCAAGACTAAACGAGCTGTTTAGTAATGTCACATCAAGACTAAACGAGCTGCTTAGTAGCAGTATCACATCAAGACTAAACGGATTACATATTAGCAGTGTCACATCAAGACTAAACAAGCTACTTAGTAGCACTATCACATCAAGACTAAACGAGCTGCTTAGTAACAGTGTCACATCAAGATTAAACGAGCTGCTTAGTATTGTCACATCAAGACTAAACGAGCTGTTTAGTATTGTCACATCAAGACTAAACAAGCTACTTAGTCGCAGTGACACATCAAGACTAAACGAGCTGCTTAGTAGCAGTGTCACATCAAGACTAAACGAGCTGCTTAGTAATGTCACATCAAGACTAAACGAGCTGTTTAGTAATGTCACATCAAGACTAAACGAGCTGCTTAGTAACGGTGTCACATCAAGATTAAACGAGCTGCTTAGTATTGTCACATCAAGACTAAACGAGCTGCTTAGTAACAGTGTCACATCAAGATTAAACGAGCTGCTTAGTATTGTCACATCAAGACTAAACAAGCTGCTTAGTAGCAGTGTTACATCAAGATTAAACGAGCTGCTTAGTAATGTCACATCAAGACTAAACAAGCTGCTTAGTAGCAGTGTTACATCAAGACTAAACGAGCTGCTTAGTAATGTCACATCAAGACTAAACAAGCTGCTTAGTAGCAGTGTTACATCAAGACTAAACGAGCTGCTTAGTAATGTCACATCAAGACTAAACGAGCTGCTTAGTAACAGTGTCACATCAAGACTAAACGAGCTGCTTAGTAACAGTGTCACATCAAGACTAAACGAGCTGCTCAGTAACAGTGTCACATCAAGACTAAACAAGCTACTTAGTAGCAGTGTCATATGAAGACTAAACGAGCTGCTTAGTAGCAGTGTCATATGAAGACCAAACGAGCTGCTTAGTAACAGTGTCACATCAAGACTAAACGAGCTGCTTATTAGCAGCGTCACATCAAGACTAGACGAGCTACTTAGTAGCAGTGTCACATCAAGACGAAACGAGCTGCTTAGTAACAGTGTCATATGAAGACTAAACGAGCTGCTTAGTAGCAGTATCACATCAAGACTAAACGGATTACATATTAGCAGTGTCACATCAAGACTAAACAAGCTGCTTAGAGCACTATCACATCAAGACTAAACGAGCTGCTTAGTAACAGTGTCACATCAAGACTAAACGAGCTGCTTAGCAGCACTATCACATCAAGACTAAACGAGCTACTTAGTAGCAGTGTCACATCAAGACTAAACGAGCTACTTAGTAGCAGTGTCACATCAAGACTAAACAAGCTACTTAGTGGCAGTGTCACACCAAGACTAAACGAGCTACTTAGTTGCAGTGTCACATCAAGACTAAACAAGCTACTTAGTGGCAGTGTCACATCAAGACTAAACAAGCTACTTAGTGGCAGTGTCGCATCAAGACTAAACGAGCTGCTTTGTGGCAGTGTCACATCAAGACTAAACGAGCTGCTTAGTAGCAGTGTCACATGAAGACTAAACAAGCTACTTAGTGGCAGTGTCACATCAAGACTAAACGAGCTACTTAGTGGCAGTGTCGCATCAAGACTAAACGAGCTGCTTAAACATTTCTTTGAAAAATGCGGCACATTATTCGGTTACACTACGTATGCAATATTAATTATATTAGCAAAAATACAAATACCCGACCTCCGGACCGGTAAAACTGCTAGTTCCTGCGACTTTTTCTGGAATTGTCTGACAGTTCTACCACAAAGTACTCATACTTGACATTCATGAGAAAAAGGATTTTATTGAAATTTTAGTTTAAAAATGAGCTATCATCACAGCATTACATCACAGAGTAGATTTTATTGAAGTTTTTCTTTGTAGACGCAGTTTTCAATGAAAGTATCTTGCTTTCTGTTACAACACTCATGAGATTTTCACTAAAGAAAAACAAATAATTGTTTAAAGTTTGTTTTTTGATTGTTTTATATTTGAAACTTACTCATTTTTTTCGTAATTTTTATTGATTAAATCTGAAACTTATAATTTTTATGAAAATTTCAATTATTTTTTTTATTGCTCAGCTATAAAAATACTGCCTAGTTATAAAAATATTACCCCAGTTATGATTGGCGATGATCGGTACGGTAGTTTCCGAGATCCGAGTTTTGGACTTATACATCGCAAAGCTCCATTATAATAAAATAATACACGATTTGGTTTTAAAAACGAGACGTAACGTCCTGCCGATCACAAATGCGAGATTTTGTCTTCGAGACGAAATTTCAATGGTTCGTGGGGTTTATGTTCGTGACGAAGCTTCAATGGTTCGCGAGTTTATCTTCGTGACGAAACTTTAGTGGTTCACGGGGTTTATTTCCATGTCGACATTTCAATGTTCGCGGGGATGATAGTCGTGACGAAACTTCAATGGTTAGTAGGGATAGTTGCCTATGGTTCATGCTTATTTTCAAAATTTCCTCACGCTGTTAAAAATAATTGTGAATAGTCAAGCATTGGGAAAAATAGTTTTACAATTCCTTTTTTAAAAAAAATAATATATTTAATTCGTCGCTAGATGGTGCTGTTTTCGGCAGCTTGAATGTATAGCTTGCTAGAAGGTGGTACATTAAAATCCACAAAATTATTAATGATTTCGAGAATCTTCAAGAATGCTCTCATGATCGTCATACATTAAGTTAATTTTACTGTTACAGGAACATAATATCGTCTTCTTGCTAATAACAGTTGCAAGTTCCAGTTTTTGATTCGATAGAAAACAGCAAACAATAAATATGTAGTTGTATATCACCTTGCCAAATTGTTGTTCTTGGATTATTCGTAAGTTAGGTTTTTAGCTACTAAATGCTATTGTTAGTTTACTTGTAGACAAAATCATTAGCTATTAAATTGTTGGTTTAGCACTTATCAACGCAACTGGTTGCTAAATGTTATTGTTGGTTTAGCTCTAATCAGCGTAACTTATTGCTAAATGTTATTGTTGGTTTAGCTATAATCAACGCAACTGCTTAGTAAATGTTATTGTTGGTTTAACTCTTATCAAAGCAACAGGTTGCTAAAGATTATAGTTGGTTTAGCTCTAAGTAACGCCATTAGTTGTAAGCAGAAACAAAATATCTTAAGTTAAATATTTATTATCTCGTTTCATAACCACTACTAAACAGTTGAATTAAATTTTACTAAAAGAGAAAAGAGTTCTTAAACAAATAAGATGAGATATAATTGTTCCAAAAACCAACAAATGAATGAATCAAATTTTGAGGTTGCGCGTGTTTATCGCAAAGCTACACAATTTTGTTTATTTTAAGTTGATAGCGAACCTGAAGGATATTTCAGATAACACCTAATTTTCTTAATAACTCTTGGAAAAAATTAATTTTCTAATACGACTTAATAACAACTCAACAGTTCTCTTCGTATTTCCTTCGTACACATAAAACATTATTTTTATAAGAATGAACTTTACTGTGTCTCTTTCATTCCTGGTTCGAACCTGTCTGCTACCTAGACGATATCGTGTAGAAATGTACAATCAGGATGGCTTCACTATTGTTATGAAAGGATAGATTTAATAGACAGGCCTCTGAACCTGTCCTCCAGTGGCACAGGGGTATGGCTGCGGACTTACAACGCTAGAAACCGGGTTTCGATACCCATGGTGGGAAGAGCACAGATAGCCCATTGTGTAGCTTTGTGCATAATTACAAACAAGCATCTGAACCAGTAGGAGAAATTTTACCATTCTGTTTGAAGCCTTCTATGATGTTCATTTGTATTTTTATTTTATTGAAAAGTCCAATCACAGAACATACAGAATAATAATAATAATAATAA
>NW_013668484.1:16765-27729 GCF_000517525.1 Limulus polyphemus | reverse complement strand
TGAATTTTGCCGTGCCCAAAGTCTCAGAAATCAATTTAGTCTAATCCTACCTAAAACAATTTCAATTTGAGGGTAGGCTGGCAGAGATCCTAATGAGTAATAAAATCCAATCGGGTATACGCGCTTAGTATTTTTGGCGCACAAAAACATAGCTAATAAAAAAAAAAGAAGAAAATGTATCAAAGATTAATTTACTCTAAACATGCCTAAATTAATATCAATTGCCGTGGCTATTGAGGATTCCCTCTTGTTTAAGTTTCTGTTGTTGTGTTAGGTTAAAAGGTTTACCACTTTCTAAATAGAAACTTAAGATCGGCTTCATTAGGCATATCAACTACAGAGTTCAGTCCTCTCAAGGTTTCAACCAAAACGCAAAAATTCCTTAAACACAACACCTGTAGTTCATAAAGACAAAGTGAGTGAAACGTGCATTGTGTGTTACTCGCTTACAGTTTAAACATTTAATTAGGCCATTAAACAACGGGTTAATTGGGAAGATATTATTACAAATATTACTGGTTTTCCTTCAGTTACAAAAGTTGTAAATTAAAATGTACCGTCTGGTATGTTATAAGAAAATATATAAAAACAAAAGCGTATATATCAAATCCAATTCCAAAACTATTTTTATTTTTATTTTATTTTAATTACAACCTAACATTTACTGTGATTCACTCATAGATTGCATAAATGGCTGAATAATTTCCGGTTTCTTACCCCCTAGTGGCACAGCGGTATGTCTGCTGACTTACAACATTAGAATCCTAGTTTCGATACCCGTGGTAGGGAGAACACAGATAGCCCATTGTATTTTATTAAAACATATTTTTATATGAATTATATGCAGAACAACGACGAAGGGAAATAAAACTAATAAAAAATACATTTTTTAATTCAAATTAATTTTGTGTATATTAAGTTGTTCGACTTAAATGAGCGTTAAAAATAAAATTTCGTTTAAGGTTGCGACTTGCTATTTCAGGATCATTACAGAACATTGTTTAAGGTTGCGATTTGCTATTTCAGGATCATTACGGAACATTGTTTAAGGTTGCGATTTGCTATTTCAGGATCATTACGGAACATTGTTTAAGGTTGCGATTTGTTATTTCAGGATCATTACGGAACATTGTTTAAGGTTGCAATTTGCTACTTCAGAATCATTACGGAACATTGTTTAAGGTTGCGATATGCTATTTCAGGATCATTACGGAACATTGTTTAAGGTTGCAATTTGCTACTTCAGGATCATTACGGAACATTGTTTTCTCGAGGTAAAACTAATCTCTTGTTTCATCATGCGTAAAACACAAAAGTAAATTCATCTTATTTTATCTAGAACCAGAAGCAATGTTTTATTCAACATCTGATAGAAATATTGGATTCTCATTATATAAAATTCGTATCTTTTACTTTTTCTATTATACTAAGTAGATCATTCAAAGTTAATGTTATACTGTTCATTACACACACACACATATATATATATATATATCAGATAAATTTTTTAAATGGTCCCTTGTATTTGTTACTACCTAGTTGGGCCCTAATTTTAATTGAGTACATAAAACGTTTTATTTTACAATGATGTCACATTTAATTACAATTCGGTTGTAACAGGGAAATCGTCTCCATGGGTTTTGTAATTAAATATCTTTGAGAATATTTCCCCTGGATGCTTGGCTGGCTAATCATGTCGACAATATACTGTTGAAACCGACTTGAACAGGTTCCTGTCCTCAGCTGGTACCGTTTACTGTTTGAGTAAACGAAGTTCTTGCAATATTAGAAGGTAGAAGAGATGACCGTGACTGGGAATGTACGATCAAGTTTTGTTTTCAAGTCTCTTAAAATTTCTTTCTCTGCTTACCACATAATTTAAAACAACATTCAGTCATGACATTCTTCAATTACACCTTAACAAAACATTTGTACAGTTTTAATAAATTTAATTAGCTGGAAACAAATGTGTTGTACACTCACATACTTAATATTGTGATACACCAGCAGGGCGCTATTGTGACGTACATTGTCAAGTGTGGTAAAAACAGAATAAAAGCCCAGGCAGAACTGTGGTACAATGACCAGAAGTGTGGTAAAAACAGAATAAAACCCAGGCAGAACTGTGGTCCAATGACCAGAAGTGTGGTAAAAACAGAATAAAACCCAGGCAGAACTGTGGTACAATGACCAGAAGTGTGGTAAAAACAGAATAAAACCCAGGCAGCACTGTGGTCCAATGACCAGAAGTGTGGTAAAAACAGAATAAAACCCAGGCAGAACTGTGGTCCAATGACCAGAAGTGTGGTTAAAACAGAATAAAACCCAGGCAGAACTGTGGTACAATGACCAGAAGTGTGGTAAAAACAGAATAAAACCCAGGCAGAACTGTGGTCCAATGACCAGAAGGAGCAGAATGTCCACTCTTATATCTTACTTTTCTACTCTACACAGCTAACAGGGAACATGTTATCATGTAGAGCGCTATATAACGAAGCTTCCAAAATACGGTATTAGTAAACATTAAAAATGTTATATCATTAAACTATAAGCATGAATTATGTTGTACTTTTAAACCAACTATAATTAATGAAATTCTGAGCCGTACACTACTAATCGTATTTAAAATGCACGTTTTACAATAATTTATGTGGAATTAATAGTTCACGGGAAAATAAACAAACCAAAAACTGAACCTACCTTAAAAATCCTTTGTGTATTTTATAGATCTGCCAGTTGTCCTTGTATTCCATGCTAAACCACTGTAAGAAGTGGATATTTTATAGCCTTAACAGGACGTATCACTAGCTCGTGGTCAAAGCAACTTCCCAATCTACCGCCACGCTAAGACTGATATTGTGGGGTTTTGGAGAAACATTTACTTGTGGGGAGAGTTCCTCGCGCTTTGCGTGCTGAAATTTTGGTTAAACTCGGAATCAATGAAAAATTAGCGAAATCTTATAATGTAAGTACCGCCATCTACTGGTTTAAGAAGGAAGTATTATGGTTTTAGAGCCATGAAACATGTTTTATTTAAGAGTTGTTACTGCAATCCACAGTTTTAAACTAAATAGACTAAAATATTTTATATAGTTCTCATATACAATGATAGCTATAGATATATTCAAACACGATCAACTGATAGTAAAAGATCATTTCAGTAGATCATTTAGCGTACCTTTGAGACTGATCTGTTTAAACTATTGTTGTATTACATATACTACTATTACTTATATGCTGATCTGTTTAAACTATTGTTGTATTACATATACTACTATTACTTATATGCTGATCTGTTTAAAATATTGTTGTGTTGCATATAATACTATTACTTATATGCTGATCTGTTTAAACTATTGTTATTTTGTATATAATACTGTTACTTATATGATGATCTGTTTAAACTATTGTTCTGTTGCGTATAATACTATTAGTTATATGCTCATATGTTAAACTATTGTTGTTTTGTATATAATACTGTTACTCATATGCTGATATGTTTAAACTATTGTTGTTTTGTATATAATATTATCATTTATATGGTGATATGTATAAAGTATTCTTGTTTTGTATATAATACTATTTTTATATGATGATCTGTTTAAAATATTGTTTTATGCTTCCTTCGGCTGCGATACATGTACTCCCCTATTATACATTCAAGTACAATTACAAACATACTACATACTAATGGAACTACACTTCTTGAAAAGACCTAGGAATGTCAATAAGGCTATGGAACTATGCTGTTAATAAAGTAATAGTTAAAGTTCTGATCTTAGATTTTTCAGAAAGCTATTTCTAGCAAACACCACTATGTTTTCCAATCCCTAACTAATACCTCTAATACTGCAACAGACTTGAAATCAAGTTTTAGCAGATCAAATCATCGGTCATTAACAACAAAAGAAGAGTTGTATGATTCTAAAACATATAAATATTCAGCTTGGAATATAACATTTAACTAATTACGTTCGTTATCGAAATATTTATCTAAAGCATTTGACATTTCAAAGAAATATCTCCATCAGTAAGCAACACAATTTAAAAGAGTAAGTACCTTCATCAGTGACTCAATAAACGTTATTAAGATAATAATAATATACCAAAACGTTTCGATATTTGTCTTCTTATGGACACAGAAAGAAAAATTAATAACAAGAGTTATATTGACTTTCTTATTCAAAGGTTTTCATTTTAATTAGTTCTTGGATTTTTTTTCTCGTCTTTAAAGGAATTTCTTTTAAGGAAATGGTATTTTTCACAAAAAGGAATTGGCTAATTTTTTTGGATCGAGATGATCTCAAAAAGAAAAAAGTGGTTTTCTAAACGGTTAGAAATAAGAAATCAAAACGACGTTTGAGTTTGCACTTTGCGGTCAATTTTAGAAGGTCAATTGAAACATCTTACAATATACTCCACTAAGCCATGTCATTACATTTACTTGGAAATATTCAGAAGACGACAATCTCTTAATTAAAATCCCTGTAACGAGCCAGTTGATGTCTTTCACAATGAATTGGACCATCATAAGAAGGACCATCTCTTACTTAAATTCCCAGTAACGAACCAGTTAATGTCTTTCACAATGAATTGGACAATCAGAAGACGACCATCTCTTACTTAAATTCCCAATAACGAACCAGTTGATGTCTTTCACAATGAACTGGAACATCAGACGATTTTACTTGGTGAACGAGAGACGATTTTATTCCCAATAAGAAATATCTAACAGAGAAATAATTGAATAGTTGTATATATATATATCATTGCGTAACAATCTCCATAAAAAAATATATATAAAGCTATTATGCAAACGCTGAGCATTGAAAGTTTTACTTTAAAACTAATTTTCAACATTAAACCTAAATCCATGTTTACCCGTAAACCTATGCTATCATCTAATCTCAAACCGATTATCCAGTGGTACAGTGGCCAACTGGTAACTTGATTTTATTCGTAAGGATAAATAACGCGATATTTTGTAAGTCGATTTCAGCTAAATCTAGTAATCAAAATATTCAAACCCCACCAATTCATTTTACTGTGAACATTCTAGTCTTTAATTAAGTATTCAATAAAGTGCAGTGGATAAAGCATTTACAAATGTGTAGAAATACTGCAAATGTTAATAGTTAATTCAGAACTAAGACATCTGTGAATCAGTTGAAAATAGATATTTGCAACTGTGTATATAATAAAATAGTTGCAAAAGCGTATATAACAAAGCAGTTGCAAATGTGTATATGACAAAACAGTTGCAAAAGCGTATATAACAAAACAGTTGCAAATGTGTATATGACAAAACAGTTGCAAATGTGTATATGACAAAACAGTTGCAAAAGCGTATGTGAAAAAACTGTTGCAAATGCATATATCCCAAGATATATGCAAATGCTGAGTAAGACAAGCGTGGGTATTTGATTAAGAAATAAAACAGATTTTTTAATTTAATATTCTAAAAATCTGGAGTTAATCATTTAAAAGAATTATTAATTTCGTCGTTCATTCTTTTTATGAATTATATAATTTACACATAACGAGATAAATCACTGTAATTTTTGCTCTATTGTAAATTTTCTTTAAATATCCAAGACATCAACAACAACTCAAATATTTTTATACAAAAGTTCATTTACCTGAATTATGGTTGTTTAACTATGTTAGAAAGTAATGAATTCAGTTAATCTGACATAAGAACAAAATCATGTTTTACCATTTTGGTTCCTTGCTTATGATAAAAAGAAACAAAACAAAGCAAACTTATTTTCAAAGACTTAAAAAATACGTAGGTGTAAGCAATCTGGGAATTCATTTAATTAGAATTCCCTCAGTGGAACTGTAGTAAGTTTACAAACTTACAATGCTAAAGTCCGGTGTTCGTTTCCTCGAAGTAAATGCAACAAATGGCCCAATATGGTTTTGTTCTCAAACAAACAAATTTAAATAGAATCGAATTACTATTAAGCCTAAATTATCACTTTTTCAGTAAAATGAGGAACTTCATTAAGTGGAAATTAGAATGCTATATCAAATAAAGATATACCGATAACACAATTGATAAAAAATATTAAAAGGTTTTCACGCTAACGCATTTAATAAAAAATATTAAAACGTTTTCACGATAACACATTTAATAAAAAATATTATAAGGTTTTCACGATAACACATTTAATAACATAATATTAAAAGGTTTTCACGCTAACACACTTGATAAAAAAATATTAAAAGATTTTCCCAATTCTATTTTCAAATGTGGTTTCTCGATTTGTGAACAGAACCTTCCCAGTTACAGACCCAGGGTTTTCAAACCCTTATGAATTTTAATGGTATGAAAGAGAAATAATATTTATTTATTTGTTACAAAGGAATTGCACCCCAGTGGCACAGCGATATGTCTGTGGACTTACAATACTAAAAACCGGATTCGATACCCGTGGGGGCGGAGCACAGATAGCCTATTGTGTAGTTTTGTGCTTAATTATAAACAAACAAACCAAGTAATCATTATCATTTTTGTTGTATTACTTACGCCATTATTCAGTGTTTTCATAGTGTAATGTTACTCTAAAAGCTAACATAGTTACAAGTTTGTTATCAAGATATGTTTAAAAAATTTTATAGATTGTTTTAGTCCAAAGCCACATTGGATTATAGAACCTCAATATTGTAAGTCCGTAAACTTACCTCTGATACACCAGGTTGGTAACAAGTATTTGTTCTAATTCAGATTCCTCTTGATAATTCAATTTTCTGATAGATTATATAGTTTCTACTAATTTTGCATTTCAACAGATGCAGTGTACGTGAATTTAACCTTCACTGTAACATATCTGTTTTTTTTTTAGTTTCATCAGGTAATTTCTCTAGAGTTTTCCCTGAAAAAGTTATATGTTTACGTGGTTAATCTTTCTTTTTTTTTTAACGTAGCTGTTCATTGATTATTATATATAAATATTTTCGCTATTGTCTTGAGTATCATCGTATTCATCCCCCAGTGGGTCAGCGGTAAGTTAGCGGACTTACAAAGCTAAAATCAGGGGTTCGATTACCCCTCCCCCGGGTGGACAGAGTGCAGACGGTCCATTGTGTGGCTTTGCATTAAGAAAACAACAAAAACAACATTAAAATTATCTAATTTTGCTTGATACTTGAGTTTTTACTCTTTTATTCCCGGCTTTGATCCTATACTTCTGTAAAACCCAAGTGACTTTGAACGGTCAGCGGTCTTAATACTTGAGTTTTTATCCTTATATTCCCGGCTTTGATCCTGTACTTCTGTAAAACTCAAATGACTTTGAACGGTCAGCGGGCTTAATACTTGAGTTTTTACTCTTTTATTCCCGGCTTTGATCCTATACTTCTCTAAAACCCAAGTGACTTTGAACGGTCAGCGGGCTTAATACTTGAGTTTTTATCCTTATATTCCCGGCTTTGATCCTGTACTTCTGTAAAACCCAAATGACTTTGAACTGTCAGCGGGCTTAATACTTGAATTTTTATCCTTATTTTCCCGGCTTTGATCCTATACTTCTGTAAAACCCAAGTGACTTTGAACTGTCAGCGGGCTTAATACTTGAGTTTTTATCCTTATATTCCCGGCTTTGATCCTATACTTCTGTAAAACCCAAGTGACTTTGAACTGTCAGCGGGCTTAATACTTGAGTTTTTATCCTTATATTCCCGGCTTTGATCCTGTACTTCTGTAAAACCCAAGTGACTTTGAACGGTCAGCGGGCTTAATACTTGAGTTTTTATCCTTATATTTCCGGCTTTGATCCTATACTTCTGCACAGTTTAAGTTTGTTTATTTGCTACGAATTTCGCGCAAAGCTACACGTGGGCTATCTTCGCTAGCCGTCCCTAGTTTAGCAGTGTAAGACTAGAGGGAAGGCAGCTAGTCATATTTCCAGCTTTCATCCTATACTTCTGTAAAACACAAGTGACTTTGAACGGTCAGAGGGCTTAATACTTGAGTTTTTATCCTTATATTTCCGGCTTTGATCCTATACTTCTGTAAAACCCAAGTGACTTTGAACGGTCAGTGGGCTTGTGTTTCTACCAGACTATCCGTTTCACTACACCTAAAACAATATTTGATAGAGTTTGTTTATTTGCTACGAATTTCGCGCAAAGCTACACGAGGGCTATCTTCGCTAGCCGTCCCTATTTAGCAGTGTAAGACTAGAGGGAAGGCAGCTAGTCATCACCACCCACCGCCAACTCTTGGGCTACTCTTTTACCAACGCATAGTGGGATTCACCGTCACACTATAACGCCCCCACGGCTGAAAGGGTGAGCATATTTGGTGGGACAGGGATTCAAACCCGCGACTCACAATTTGCGAGTCGAGCTCCCTAACCACCTGACCATCTGATAGAGATCCTTGATTCATTTTAATGTCATAAGGGTATTTTTTGTGATTATTCTACGATTCCCACATCTAATATTGAGTGTCTTATACGTAAAATCTCCCAAAAACTATTTTATGTGAAATCGTTTTGTTTTTTTTTGCACAGTGTACAGAAATAACGAAACACAATATTTCATATAAAATTTGTTACATGACATTAAACATCTTGAAAAACCAATAGTTCGATTCTGTATTCAACTAATTTGTACAGTGAATAGACACCGTTTCCTCCTCAAGGAAAGTTATGACAGAAGTGTTCCAAGTTATATAAAACTGTCTTATAGAGAGGCTGCTCGCTTTGAGTTATTCAAAATTACAACTTACTAAGAAGTGTACGTATTTGAATGTGTCATTAGATGCTATATTTTCAGCAAACCTGATTTCAGAGATTAATCTTCACTTGAACAATTGATAGTTGTATTTTTTGACTGAATAATTTATGATTATTAGAAACATATATTTGTTTTAAATTTATAATATGATTATGACATGATTATGATATGATTATGACATGATTATGATATAATTGTGACATGATTATGATATGATTATAATATGATTATGATATGATTATAATATGATTATGATATGATTATGGTATAATTATGATATGCTTATAATTTTTTAGAAATTCCTGCAAAGTTTTATTTTTATGATTTCTCGCTGAAAGCCATATCCGTTTTGTTACCTTTATTTCAAGATTTTAACGAATATTTGTTTATTCTTTTTAAATTTCACGACGAGCTAACTGTGATAATTCTTTAGGGACAATATGTGAAATTTTTACTTTGAATAATTCTTTAATTAATGTTTCTTGGAATCTGAGAATTATCGTCTTCTTGAAGCATTTAATAAAAGTTGACTTATAATGTGTAATTATGAAATATGAATTATTTGTTTAAAATGAGTTCTCTACGATCTATTTCTCTGACACATAGGAAGTTCGTCAACTTTTCTCTTCAGTAAGTCAACGAGCTCAGTATCAGGCAAAAAGTAAGTCATTAGAAAGTTCAACAAAGTGTAATGATATGAATTACTGAGTTTAAAACATCATTGATTCAAAATATTTCCTCTTGAAAATGTCTTTATTAAATCCTGATGAATATTTAAATTATCATCAACTTCTGAACGCTAACTATCTAGATCCACATATTAAGTTAATAATGTCAAATAATCTCATAATAAGAAATATGTATAACATAAAATTAAGATAATATATATATTTATATATCAAACAGTTTCAGTAATGATGCTAAAGAAAGAATAAAACAAAGTTACTTACCAAACACATAAAAACTACTTGTTTATTTCATATCATCATCGATTCTTTGTTGTTACTCTAATCCTCTTATTTAGCTTACCCTTCATTTAATGTTTTCTAACTTTGTTATCCTAATTGCTTCCTCAAGAAATATTAAAAGGAAATGCACTTGAGACCTGAAGAAAAGATTTGGGATTTAAAGCTTGTATTATGTTGTCTCATACTTAAGAGCTTATTTTGTACTTTAATCAAAACAATAAAATTCTAGGATATCAGTGCAATCTGCCACGTATTCATTGTTATTATCTAATTTAAATACACTTCAATATGCACATTCTGTTTGTACACTGTACAAACATTATTGTTATTTATTATGCATTGTTGAGAGTTATTCTTTGTCTATTTTCAATACGCACATTCTGTTTGTACACATAACAAACATTATTATTATTTATTACACATTGTTGAGAGTTATTCTTTGTGTATTTTCAATACACACATTCTGTTTGTACACATAACAAACATTATTATTATTTATTATACATTGTTGAGAGTTATTCTTTGTCTAATTTCAATACGCACATTTTTTTTGTTTGTTATTTGCAGACAATTCCTAAAAATCGAATATACAGTAACTAATTATTTATGATCTGTATAAACGTGTTTTATTTATTTTGATAGTTAGATGCCCCCGTTGCGAGGTTTTAAGTAAAACTGTAGACTTATACTCAGTATTTATGTATTTTTTATATTTGTATTTATACACCTATATATATTTTACTGTAGATATAATTTTAGCAAAGTTACAAACATATGTACTTGTATACAAATAATATTCATTATATCCATAAAATGAATCGTTCGATTTTAATATCTATAACATCACCAGCCAATATTCATAGTTAAATAAGATCTTATTTCACCTTTTTTACCCATCAAATGGTAAATACTCTAACTCAACCTATATTTCTGTGTCTAGAAAACAGTAAGATACCCACAGTAATCAATAGTACACCCACGGTAATCAGTGGTACACCCACGGTAATCAGTAAGACACCCACGGTAATCAATAGGACACCCACGGTAATCAGTAGTACACCCACGTTAATCAGTAGGACACCCACGGTAATCAGTAGAACACCCACAATAATCAGTAGGACATCCACGGTAATCAGTAGAACACCCACAGTAATCAGTAGTACACCCATAGTAATCAGTAGGACGCCCACAGTAATCAGTAGTACACCCACGGTAATCAGTAGGACACCCACGGTAATCAGTAGTACACCC
>NW_013668484.1:13229-15765 GCF_000517525.1 Limulus polyphemus | reverse complement strand
AGTAATCAGTAGTACACCCATAGTAATCAGTAGGACGCCCACAGTAATCAGTAGTACACCCACGGTAATCAGTAGGACACCCACGGTAATCAGTAGTACACCCACGGTAATCAGTAGTACACCCACGGTAATCAGTAGTACACCCACGATAATCAGTAGTACACCCACGTTAATCAGTAGGACACCCACAGTAATCAGTAGTACACCCACGGTAATCAGTAAGACACCCACGGTAATCAGTAGAACACCCACAGTAATCAGTAGGACACCCACAGTAATCAGTAGGACACCCACGGTAATCAGTAGCACACCCACGGTAATCATTAGGATACCCACGGTAATCAGTAGAACACCCACGGTAATCAGTAGGACACCCAGAGTAATCAGTAGAACACCCACGGTAATCATTAGGACACCCACGGTAATCAGTAGAACACCCACAGTAATCAGTAGCACACCCACGGTAATCAGTAGTACACCCACAGTAATCAGTAGTACACCCACAGTAATCAGTAGGACAGTCACGGTAATCAGTAGAACACCCATGTTAATCAGTAACACACCCACGGTAATCAGTAGGACGCCCAGAATAATCAGTAGAACACCCACGGTAATCATTAGGACACCCACGGTAATCAGTAGAACACCCACAGTAATCAGTAGAACACCCACGGTAATCAGTAGGATACCCACAGTAATCAGTAGGACACCTCCCAGTAATAATTAGGACATCCACGGTAATCAGTAGAACACCCACATTAATCAGTAGTACACCCACGGTAATCAGTAGGATACCCATAGTAATCAGTAGGACACCCACGGTAATCAGTAGGACACCCACAGTAATCAGTAGGAAACCCACTGTAATCAGTAGTACACCCACGGTAATCAGTAGTACACCCACGGTAATCAGTAGAACACCCCCCGGTAATCATTAGGACACCCACGGTAATCAGTAGAACATCCACATTAATTAGTAGTACACCCACGGTAATCAATAGCACACCAACGGTAATCAGTAGTACACCCATAGTAAACAGTAGGACACCCACTGTAATCAGTAGAACATCCACATTAATTAGTAGTACACCCACGGTAATCAATAGCACACCAACGGTAATCAGTAGTACACCCATAGTAAACAGTAGGACACCCACGGTAATCAGTAGAACATCCACATTAATTAGTAGTACACATTAATCAGTAGAACACCTACGGTATTCACCTTCACTTCGTACGTGAAATTTTAGCAGCTTGTATATTTACTGTGGACGTTAGAGAAGATCGTGTAAAAACATAAAAGATGTCAAGGGAAAGACTGCGAAATGAGACGTCAGGGAGAGATCGTGTAATAATATACTAAAGGGAAGACAGTATTATAAATGCTAAGAATAAACCCGTGTAATAATATGCTAAAGGGAAGACAGTATTACAGATGCTAAGAATAAGCCCGTGTAATAATATGCTAAAGAGAAGACTTTGTAATAAGATGTTGTGTCAACTACAGATGTAAAACACGTACTTAAAACATGTACATTTCCCATCACTGAAAAGTACTTGTATAGTCAGTTAAGTGTTATTAAAAGCTGAAATACTTATTTGGCTGGACGATTTTCTTTGATTAATATGTCGGCTGAGGATTGAAAAATTTGGTGTTTGAGATGCGATGCCACCTGAACTTTATGTGATGTCACCTGAACTTTATGTGATGTCACTGAACTTTATGTGATGTCACCTGAACACTTTATGTGACGTCACCTGAGCTTTATGTGATGTTATCTGAACTTTATGTGACGTCACCTGAACTTTATGTGATGTCGCTGAACTTTATGTGATGTCAGTGAACTTTTGCCTATAGGCGCGTTACAAAAGTGACAGTCAATCTTGCCATTCGATTCAAAGATATAGAAAAAAAAAAGACCATACTGCTGCAGGTGCTGCCCTCCCTCGGGTAAGTAGTTCAAAATGCACTTAATGTCATTGAAATTGAAAAATTCGTCTGCTAAACGCAACATGTTCAGATACAATTAAAATATCTTTAATAATAATTGAACGTTATAACAATTCTTCACGACCTTTGCAAAAGCTGGATAAACTACATTTACCTCAATGGATATGGCTAAAAACTAACCCAGTAAACAATGCAACTATAGTCACTAACCTCTGAACAAAGCAAGCTACCTACATTGACCAAAACTAAAAATTAACCCAGTAAACAAAGCAAATATTATCACTAATCTCTGAACAAATTAAGATACATACATAGATCAGAACTAAAAATTAACCATGTAAACAATGCAACTATTATCACTAAACTCTGAACAAAGTAAGATATACCGCGTATATGGTGTGAATATTTTGTTTATGAATAAGTTTACTTGATCTTTTTTCATTGTTGTTCTATGCTGAGTAGTAAACTATTTTAAAACTAGTGTATATGGTGTGAATATTTTGTATATGAATAAGTTTACTTGATCTTTTTTCATTGTTTTTCTGTGCTGAGTAGTAAACTATTTTAAAACTAGTGTATATGGTG
>NW_013668484.1:4453-12229 GCF_000517525.1 Limulus polyphemus | reverse complement strand
ATATGGTGTGAATATTTTGTATATGAATAAGTTTACTTGATCTTTTTTCATTGTTTTTCTGTGCTGAGTAGTAAACTATTTTAAAACTAGTGTATATGGTGTGAATATTTTGTATATGAATAAGTTTACTTGATCTTTTTTTTCACTGTTTTTGTATGCTGAGTAGTAAATTATTTTAAAACTAGTGTATATGATGTGAATATTTTGTTTATGAATAAGTTTACTTGATCTTTTTTCACTGTTTTTGTATGCTGAGTAGTAAAATATTTTAAAACTATTGTACATGGTGTGAATATTTTGTTTATGAATAAGTTTACTTGATCTTTTTTCGCTGTTTTTCGATGCTGAGTAGTATACTATTTTAAAACTAGTGTATATGGTGTGAATATTTTTTATGAATAAGTTTACTTTATCTTTTTCTTTTCACTGTTGTAGTAAACTATTTTAAAACTAGTTTAAATATGCGAAAAAGTAAATCACATGACAACCACTGCCCATATAAAGTCGCGATAAAACAGCACGTTTCACAGTAAAGTTTTGACATTGTTAGACGTTTCCGATTATTTTAACTCCAACAGATCATATCCAAACAAATTTAATAAAATCATGATTTGTCCGGGTATCACCAGCTGACAGTACTTTTTTAGAAGTAAATCGAAAATGACATTTGAAATCAGCTAATTCCATCAAAATGGCGTAAAACTATTACTGGTATAGTTTTTATATTTGTATTATGTGAAGGCAATCTTATTCTTTTAGCAAAATAAATTCATACAAAAGTTTATACAATTTAGCTGAAATAAAAGAGGTTTGTTAAACTATTTAATTTACAGCCGTATCACATTTTCTGGATTTCTGAGTATTATCATGTTAAAAACAATTAACTGTCTATTATATGTCTCTATGATGATCTAAATAATCGCGTGTAGCTTGTATAAAATTTGTTAGAAGTTATGGCATTGGTCTGTCATATTAGAATGTTTTACTTCGTTCGATGACAGTTAAGCCGTAGACTTAGAAACATAAGACACGTTATTATTATTTCATTGTAAGAGAAACTGTAATCAGTAGTTTAACGTCAAAAAATTGACTAATCTTAATATGGTCTTGTGAGAGTCAGCATTATGCAGTAAAAACAACTATTTACCTCCAGGCGATAACGAGTAGCTCTCTTTCACTCGGTAATAAACTAAAAAAGGGGTCAGTTTCTAAATCCCAGACAAGACTATCAAAATTGTAACAAATGTCAAAAGGGAAATATCAAAGTTGACTAGAACCTTCGCTTTCGTGCATAGATAGCTGAGATAACTTTTTATATTGAAAACCCAAGAGTTTTACTGAAAACTGGATATTGTTGTTCAAACACGTTCTGCTCAGATGTCTAAATAAAAATGAAAATTGATGTCCCATGTATGTGGAGAAAGTTCTAGACACAGAAGTTCAAACAGGCACTTGTAAACATCAAATAGACTTGTAAAAGAGCTAAATATTTCAATTGTCCGTACAAGGAGATTACTACGAGCATAATTTTACTGTTTCTATAAACAATCTGAAATGAGTTTCGCGAGGTACGAGCAGAAACAATAAGTATACATTTCAGATTAAAATATAATCAGACAATTTATTACAAAAGAATGATCATTTTAAAGGTTTAAATGGCGTCAAATGTTTAGTTTAATATCAAATTTTACTGAAGGTATATGCATGTAAGCCGTAGCGTTTAGAAGTCACAAAAACAAACGTTTTAATAGTAAATTATTGAAGAAATCCTGGTCTTTTAGGTGAAGTCTGATATTATCTTTTGACGCTGGAAATAAAACGTATAACAAGCTTAACCAATACAATTTGAACTTATATTAACACCAGTAAATTATTTTTTCTACGCAAACTCTTCAAATGAGTTTATCATGTACGAATCCCTAGTTTCGATAGTGTCAAACGTAGGGTAGAAACAATCTTCTTGTGAGGCGTGTCTTGTATTATTTCTTTTGTTGCCTTGGTTGAGCTCTAGGAGAGGAAGGAAGCGTGTCTCATATTGTTTCTTTTGTTGCCCTGGTTGAGCTCTAGGAGAGGAAAAAAGCAAGACGAACAAAATTGAATTTCCTGCATATCCTGAAGAGAGTCCAGACATTCTATTACTTTTATCTTCGTTTCCATTTTACTTTGAATGTAGGTTAGAATGTTCAATATTTACTCTAAAAAAATTGGCTTTTTTCTCTCTCTCTCTTTCAAACCACCAATCGGTGTCCATAGAAGTTCGTTTATTCTAAGGGTATGAAAGTCAATTCTTCCTGACTCTAAAACATTCAATTATCATAATCCCTCGTACAAATCATAAAATACGCTTTTATATTTTAAATATCATTTAAAGTGTACGAAAGAGTTTGTCAAAATAAGTATCCTTGGTAAAATGCCAATTCCTTTGAGTTTTTGTTTTTCTTTCTTTCTTTAGAACAGAGCCACACTAGGCTATCTGCTGTATCCATCGTAGGAACAAACTCCGTATTTAGCGTTCTAAGTCCGTAAATTACTGCTGTCCCACCGAGGGACGTGAGATTTAGCATCTTAGTTATATTTGTTCTGTGTATATAAAGAATTCGTCGCATTTGCTAGATAAATTATATCTTAGAAAGTGGTGATATTCCCCATCATTTTTCTTGGTGCTTAGAATATGTGTTTATTTTATCTGTAAAGCTTTGTTTAGCCTGGATTACTTACTGTGAGAAAAGCTTGAAACCTGTAGAGTCAAGGAAGTGTTTTATAAAAATGTCAAGAGATGGCGCTACAAGAATCTAAAAAAAAAAAGAGTATGTAAATTGATCAGAAGGAGTAAATTGTTTACGAAGAAAACATTCTTAAAACACCGCTCTTCATTTCGCAAAAGTAATTCTTTCGTTTCTAAAAGACAGTTTTCAAATAAATCGACATATTTTAACTTGGCAAGTGTGTTGCACTGACTATTTTGTTGCAAACAGAACAAGGTGATAAAGTTTTGTAACTGTGATGTCATTCCTGCAACAATGTCCAAGAAGAGTGTAAATAAGTACTTACTTGATACAATGCATAAAGTGTGACTTATTCGTATGAGTTAAAAACTTTTTTGAAATTTATTTCTTGTTGTTATTTCCTTCAGTATCATATTTCTTTACAGTTCTAGTGTTACAAATCGTAGCATACGATCGAACGAATATTTTACTGTATTCTTGATACTCAGTTGCGCATGTATGTATAAATCTTTGATGAATAACAGTCAGATGTAGCCAAAATGTAAGACGATCTTGCCAGCTTCACCAAGACTTTTGAATACCTATTATGACCGATTAAGTTGGAAATACCGCCTTCAGTCAGCAACAGGCGAATCTGTACAAATTACAAAAACAGCAAAATGTCAAGAAGCATTAAAACCATGGAATAAATATTCTATCGAATTTCTTTCCAGATGTACAAAAACAAACAAAAAAATGCATCCAAATTAAACGTATATTTGTTTTGTGTTTGTTTCTAGATTCGTTGACTCTTCTTCATTAAATGTTTTATTAATTTATATTTTCAACTTAATGTTCTTAGTTTCTGTACAGAGCTACTTACTCGTATTGGTCTGGTGGTTAAGGAGATCGAAACCCGATGCCGAATATTTTCACCATTTCAGCCCTAGAGGTGTTATACTGTGATGGTCAATCCCACTATTTGTTAGTAAACACTAGAACAAGAATTGGTGGTGGATGGAGTGAAGTAACTGCCTTCCCTCTAATTGCTAGGTGGTTAGGGCGCTTAACTCGCAATCTGAAGGTCGTGGGTTCGAATCTCCGTCCCACTAAACATGCTCGCCCTTTCAGCCGTGAGGGCGTTATAATGTGACGTTCAATCCCACTATTTGTTGGTAAAAGAGTAGCCCAAGAGTTGGCGGTGGGTATTGATGAATAGCTGCCTTCCCTCTAGTCTTTCACTAGAAATTCAAACCAATTAATTCACAGCATACGGTATAACAGAATTATTTTATTTTTGTTTACGACTGAGATCATTTGAAAAATAGCATGATTAATGCACTCTTCCTGGTAAGAAGGCTGATGTGGGGGTCGACAAAAGACAAAGAGAGCTGTACACTAAATCTTGGGAGCACATGTGCTGTACTATTTAAGATTTAGAAAGTAAACCAGCTTTAACAATAAGCATTGTTCGTTTGGTGTTTGGGCAACAGGAAACATTAACTCACATTTTGGGGTAGCTTCAATCCCAATGAGTCCCCCCTCTACCGCTTCCCCTGCATTAATTCCAGACTCAGGACACAGCATATGTGATATTTTAGTAAACTTTTTTTTCTCTCTCTCTCTCTCTTAAATCACTTCTCCCCAATGGCACAGAGGTATGTCTACAGACTTACAACGCTATAAGCCAGGTTTCGATACCCGTGGTGGGCAGAGCACAGATAGCCCATTGTGTAGCTTTGTGCTTAACTATAAACAAAAAAAAATAAATGACTTATACGATAAGTTTGTAAAACAATAATTTTATGAATAAGTTTGAAATGTTTTAGAAGTATACTAGAAAGTTAATATTTATGAAATTTAATTGTAAATTGCTTTACAATAAATTATAAAACAACTTAATAAAAATACTTAAGGAATTTGGAGTAGTTGTTAAGAGAGATATTTTTAGAAGCTACACATTTTAGGCTTGTTAGAAGCCAATTGTACTTACAATTGGAACAGTGGTTAGTTTGCGGACTTACAATTCTAAAATCCAGGGTTAGACTCTCCGCGGTGGACACAACAGATACCCCAATGTAGCCTTATTCTAAAACAAACTTTTAGATAGGTATTATTATTATTTTGAGCAAGAGAATATGCTGATGTCATTGTTAAGATGTCACAAAGTTAAAGATATCTTACAACAGGTTATCACATGCTGTGAATTAAAATTGTTTTATTAAGATAAATTACAATAGGATATCATATGCTGTAAATTAATATTGGTTTGTTAAGATATTGTAAGATATCTTAATAAAACGATATTAATTGACAGTATGTAATATCCTGTTGTAAGATATCTTAACAACACAATATTACTTCACAGTATGTAATATCCTGCTCTTAATAGATAGAAAAGAAATTTGTGAGTTACTAACAAATTGTATGCTCCGTAATTAGAGTTTCCTGGCTACTAGAGGGCGAGCAATACTATTCTATCTTTATATTTTGTTAAATGTTGTGAATTAACATTGTTTTATTAAAATATCTTACAACAGGATATCGCAAGCTGTGAATTAATATTGTTTTGTTAAGATATCTTACAACAAGATATTACATGCTGTGAATTAATATCATTTTATTAAGATATCTTACAGTAGGATATTACATGCTGTGAATTAATATTGTTTTGTTAAGGTATCCTACCAATGATTCAAGTTACAGAAAAAATTATTTCGTATGATACTGTAAGCTAATACTAATACCATGTTACGAAGTTTCTGACATTTCTTGGTAGGCAGCAATATAAATACACCTTAGATTTCTATCTTCTCGTAACCTCTGCCACAATAATCCCGAGTAAATACATGATGTTGTAATCCACGACAAGGCTTACTTGGAGCGTTGGCAGTAAAGAGTAGAGAATGGGGTGACTATAGGGAACCATCTTTGTTATATAATTAAGATTATTTTCCTAATTACAGTGGCTTTTAAAAGTCTAATTTAATTATTTTTAATCATATGTCCTATTGCTATTTTCTATGTTCTTCAGATAAGTTCCCTGGTAGGTCAATGGTAGGTTTACGTATTTAAAATGCTAAAATCTGGGGTTCGATTCCTCGCGGAAGATAGACCGCAGATAGCCCATTGTGTAGCTTTATACTTAAAAAAAATTCAAATAAATAACGTTTTAATAAGATTATTTAAACCCGTTATCAAATCTATTGAATATTTTCAGTGAATTATTCTATGATTATTTCTTGACAAATCTAGGTCAATAAAGACAAGTAGCCCTTATCACAATCAATATTAGTATCCAAAACATACTGTATATCTTTATATGAATATCTGCGCTAGCTAGTTGCAGCATCGTCGCATCAACTCCCGCAGGTAAATAAAACATGTAACGTAATTATTATGATTGATACGTGTCAACCCTTTGTACGTGTCTTATTAATAAATATTCACGTAACAAATTCCACCTTGAAAACGTATGGTAGATATATAAAAAAATACCAAAGTGTATGTTTCACATAGACCTTAGGCACCCTGTCTGTGGTACCTTACTTTCATTGTAATTTATTCTTTAAATAATCAAACTTGTGCTGTCGTATTTATTGTAATAAACAACAATTGCTTTATACAGTTTCAAGGAAGTTGTAATGAAAGTCTACATGTGCTGAGGTCTTCCTATGGCTGTCTTGTTTTCACAACCATTGACTCAACCAACATTTGATTTTACGAAGATCTTGCTAATTTGATTTAATTATAAAATTTAGGCTTTAAGACAACTTGAAAACGAGTTTATGATAGATAGATAAACATGTGTCTTGTATAATTTTTTTTCATAAGCTACCTAAGCAGATGCTAGATGATCAAATGATATCAGTAGAAACAAAAACGGTACGTATCAGGCACCATGAAAGCTGATGTAATAGGCTATGCATACGTTTGGTTATCATCACCTGAAGAGTTCCTTCAGATAAACGCAGTTATTGAAAAATAATATAGAGTAAACATCTTGTCCGTATCTTTATGAACTAGTTTAAAGTTATTTTACAGCTATACGTTAGGAGAAATGTACATCGGGATACTGAATAATCGGCTAACAGTCACACGTAGAGGGAGCCGCTATCGCAAACATTTTCTTAAACACCATGTTCAATATGAGTGATTCTGAGAATGTAGTAAATTAAGATTTTATTCTACCTTATATTTAACGTTCATATTCGTGTTCTATGGTTTTCTTTATATTTAGTGTGCCCATCCTCTGGTTTAGGTGTATAGTGTGCTCATTTTCTGGTTAAAGTGTATAGTGTGCTCATCTTCTTGTTAAGGTGTATATTGTGCTCATCTTCTGGTTAAGATGTATAGTTTGCTCATCTTCTGATTAAGGTGTATAGTGTGCTCATCTTCTGGTTAAGGCGTATAGTTTGCTCATCTTCTGATTAAGGTGTATAGTGTGCTCATCTTCTAGTTAAGGCGTATAGTTTGCTCATCTTCTGATTAAGGTATACAGTGTGTTCATCTTCTGATTAAGGTATACAGTGTGTTCATCTTCTGGTTAAGAGTTGTTTTTCTTAGCTTAATGGTAAATAGTTCACGTGTCCGAGATTAAACTAGTGATATGTTGGATCTTATACTATGTTGTTCCTACCGACAGTTTCTTCCACGTCATCCTCCATTCTCAGGAAGAGTTCCATCTTAGAGTGCTAGAATTTTTCGCCATTAAGCTACAAAACCAGCTTTTAACCAGAAGATGAAAGTAATAACACAACATATTTACATATAAAAATTTTAAAAAGAGGAGCAGAACACGAAATTCTGTGGTTGAATAGATGGTTTTATTGTCTTGAAAGTTTTAAATATTCTACAGTACTCTGAATCCGAAAATGATATCCCTTTTTCTCCATCACATATAGATTTTTCACAAAACGTTATAACGCAATAAGTAAAAGAAAGACCTCAAGATGTAGTTTTGAGACTAAACGACGTAGATTTCGCACAGAAAAAATCAGGATGAATGAGAATGCATATTCGTTTAACATCAATATTCTTTCCTTTTCTTCAGTTTGTTTGTATTTTTGTT
>NW_013668484.1:0-3712 GCF_000517525.1 Limulus polyphemus | reverse complement strand
AAACAGACAAACAAACAGGCACAGCGGTATGTCTGCGGACTTACAACTCTAGAATCCGGGTTTCAATACCCGTGGTGGGCAAAGCACAGATAGCCCATTGTGTAGCTTTGTGCATAATTAAAAACAGACAAACAAACAGGCACAGCGGTATGTCTGCGGACTTACAACTCTAGAATCCGGGTTTCAATACCCGTGGTGGGCAAAGCACAGATAGCCCATTGTGTAGCTTTGTGCATAATTAAAAACAGACAAACAAACAGGCACAGCGGTATGTCTGCGGACTTACAACTCTAGAATCCGGGTTTCAATACCCGTGGTGGGCAAAGCACAGATAGCCCATTGTGTAGCTTTGTGCTTAACTTCAAAACAGGAACGTGTTATCTGTCACAACATATAATATCATTGATTTAAGAGACAGATTCGTGGATAATAGTTAGATAATCTGTATATTATTAGATAATTTAATTGCGTAAAAAATTATGTTGAGGATATGCTCTAGTGTAACTTAAGCGGTATTCAGTTTATTTCAAGATTTTCTTCGCTAAATATCTACATACCGAACAATTATAGTCAACGTGGTATTAAAAGTTTATTTTTAGGTTATGTAAAATAAAAATAATATCACTAATTAAACTAAAACGTATAAATATTATCTGTTTATTGACTAAATTCAATTAAACGTTTCGAAAGCGGAAAGAAAAAATTATTCCAATCAATAGATATGTTTTAAAACAATGGATTACTAAATGCATAAAATAAACATGCCAGGAATTCAAACAAACAGCGCATTAAATCATTAATTATTATTATTATTATTAACTTTTATTAGCTGAGCAGATTTGTAATTATTGCTTGCACAGTTCCGATAAAACCAAAAGGAGTTGTACAATTAGTCTGTATCTAAAACACTCGACTCGCAATCTGAGGGTCGCGGGTTCGAATCCCCGTCACACTAAGCATGCTCGCCCTTTCAGCCGTGGGGGCGTTATAATGTGACGGTCAATCCCACTATTCGTTGGTAAAAGAGTAGCCCAAGAGTTGGCGGTGGGTGGTGATGACTAGTTGCCTTCCCTTTAGTCTTACACTGCTAAATTAGAGACGGCTAGCGCAGATAGCCCTCGTGTAGCTTTGCGCGAAATTCAAAAACAAAACAAACAGTATCTAAAACAAGGTAAGTAATAATAATAACTTCCAATCCCAGTAAGCTATCTACTTAGAGCGAAACTAAAAAATAATTTCGTCATAATTATTATGGCTAATTAGCTATAGATTTTTTGCGTATGTACTTATCAAGATTAGAATGTACTGTTTCATCAGTTGGGTACACTTGCTGTTAAGGATATTTACGGCCGTAAAACCAACAATACATCCTGAGATTCGGTCAGCACAGAGATTTAGGTTAGGCCTACATCTCAACTAATAATTCAAATCAATCTTTGTAATACAAGTTTAATGATCAACCGCAAATTAAAATAAAATAAAAGTAATTATACTCGATATAGTAAATAGTATATCAATATTATTAGCGAAAGGAACGACAAATAAACAAGATAGCATACCTTAATTATGGAACGTATAAGCACTAATAGCCGTCCTAAAGTATTGTCGCTAATGTATATTTATTTGGAAGTTAACTTTCTTTCTAGCATCGCACTTTACCAAAAAACTCTGTACACTTCCCCGACTATATAACTTTTTAAATATGACAATTAGTGCTAGATATTTTGTAAAAGGATTGGACACATCAACTTTCTAGTAGTACAAACCAAACCCATGAAGATATGAAATAATAAAAAACTAATTATATAACACCTAACCTGATTATTATATTGTAAGAAGGCTAAACATGCTGACAAGAAAACAACATAATATGTAACAACAAAACAACGTAATATGTAACAACAAAACAACGCAATACGTAACAAAAAAACCAACGTAATATCTAACAACAAAACAACGTAATATGGAACAAGAACGTAATATTTAGATATTACGTTGGTTTTTTTGTTACCGTTGTTTTGTTGTTACATTTACGTTGTTTTGTTGTTACATATTACGTTGTTTTTCTTGTTACATATACGTTGTTTTGTTGTTACATGTTACGTTGTTTTGTTGTTACATATTACGTTGTTTTCTTGTTACATATTACGTTCTTGTTCCATATTACGTTGTTTTGTTGTAACAATATGTAATCATTCTTAACATATTCTTATTTTAGTAACCCAGGAAGCAAACATCCAGGGGGATTAGTGTAAGAAGTGATAAATAACATACAGTCTTCTGTAAAAGCAGAAATGGATAGAGGATAAGCGTGTAGAAATACGAAACGCTATAAAATTAATACATTAAATGCACAAATACACTAGGCGTAATATGACATAAAAAGTAAATATTAAAACTAAAGCATTGCGTAAACGAATACAAGAAATGTAATATGACAAAAAAAGTAAATATTAAAATCAAAGGTAGAAATAAATAATGGAAACCATAATCGTCGACTCTCAGAATTGGACGCCATCATTGATTTATTAAAAGTAAAAAAAATCAAATTAAAAAGTAACAAGTCGTTTTAAAATTAAAAATTATCAAAGTAATTAACACCTACGGATTTAATTAAATTTAGTCCTACATTCTGTTGAAGTAATATATGAATTCAGGCAGTGACATAATTATGCCCCCGCAATTGCGTGGGGGCCCAAGCCAAAAGGAGGCCTCAGAAGCTTAAGAATTGGCAACAAAGGGAATAAATGTAGTTACTTTTTATGTATTGCGAGGGACATCTTTTGTAGTTATGCCACTGATTCTAGGGAAGTATATCTGATATTACAATGAAAGTTCTTTGTGACTGTTTTTTTTTTTGTTTGTGTGTGTGTGTCTGGAGCGGGGATATTACAACGAATTTTAACATTATAAACTTTGGTGATTATCGCTAAGCTATTGAAGGATGTGTAGTTTGTAAGGAGCCAATGTATTATTAGAAATTATTGTTATGTAACATTTAGCTAGTATTAGGTTTAAACTCAAATTATATTGGATTTTTTCTGGCAACCGGCTAGGCTGCTTAAAATATCTGCTTAAAATAACATAATTTTGGAGAGCAAGAAAATTATCCTCTTTTTGTTGCATAGTTGGAATAGAGGAAGAATGCTTGGTATAATCACTGTGCTCCAAATTACTTGAGGTGCTCAGTTTAGTGTTATGTCACTGATGCGGGTTGCTGTAGCACAATATCTAGTGTAATATATGTCACTGATGCGGGTTGCTGTAGCACAATATCTAGTGTAACATATGTCACTGATGCGGGTTGCTGTAGCACAATATCTAGTGTAATATATGTCACTGATTCGGGTTGCTGTAGCACAATATCTAGTGTAACATATGTCGCTGATGCGGGTTGCTGTAGCATAATATCTAGTGTAATATATGTCAGTGATGCGGGTTGCTGTAGCACAATATCTAGTGTAACATATGTCGCTGATGCGGGTTGCTGTAGCATAATATCTAGTGTAATATATGTCAGTGATACGGGTTGCTGTAGCACAATATCTAGTGTAACATATGTCGCTGATGCGGGTTTCTGTAGCATAATATCTAGTGTAACATATGTCGCTGATGCGGGTTTCTGTAGCACAATATCTAGTGTAACATATGTCACTGATGCGGGTTTCTGTAGCATAATATCTAGTGTAACATATGTCGCTGATGCGGGTTG
>NW_013668483.1:135510-148019 GCF_000517525.1 Limulus polyphemus | reverse complement strand
GTTACATATGCTGTGTTATCTAATCGTTTATAGTAATATAATTGTGTTACATATGCTGTGTTATCTAATCGTTTATAATTTGTTTAAATTATCGATTATTTTGTTTGCGCACTGTAATGTCGGCAATAAGTGGTACAAAGTGTCTAATATTATCATATTTTAATCACCGTTTGATCTTTTGTTAGATGATATCTTCCACCTGCAAGGGTATTTCAGAGTACTTTTAGTATTTACATATGTAAATGAGTATGGAAAAACACAAGCAATACACGTATAGAAGTTACAAACAAAGAGTAATGACAACAAGATGGTGAATTTATTAAGGATACAAAACATTATCACAGTAAATATAAAAGAAAAGCTAATAAATTGTACAATGCAGTAATATTTTGTATGTGAGCCCTTAGTTTACATGCTGCTATATAGTTTATTAATTTACAATATAGAAATATTGTTATAAATGTCCTATATTACTCCCCACAATATATCAATGTCCTATATTACTCCCCACAATATATCAATGTACTGTAATACTCCCCACAATACAGCCAATCTGATCTGTCGCTTTTTGACCTTCTCAGTTATAAAATAAGCCCATATAGGGTCCAGAGTTTTCTTATCGGAACTTTGTGCAAAACTACCTATGGTCTCTTTACTTAAAGATATCTTTTCATCACATTTGCATTATGCTTGGAATTGTTCTGTTACTGGAAGACGAATCCCAGTCTAATGACTCGTGTACCTGAGAAAAATCGTATCTTAACTGATGAAGATGTGGTCAGTTTTGTGTAGATTACTGACCATGCTGGCTGAGCGGTCCCAAAATTGTTCTGATCCACCACTGTGCTTCACTATATATGTTATACATTATTTCACTATACATGTTATACATTATCTCACTATACATGTTATACATTATCTCACTGTACATGTTATACATTATTTCATTGTACATGTTATACATTATTTCACTGTACAGGTTATACTTCATTTCACTGTACAGGTTATACATTATTTCACTGTACAGGTTATACATTATTTCACTGTACAGGATATACATTATTTCACTGTACATGTTATACATTGTTTCACTGTACAGGTTATACATTATTTCACTATACATGTTATACATTATTTCACTATACATGTTATACATTATCTCACTGTACATGTTATACATTATTTCACTGTATATGTTATACATTATTTCACTGTACAGGATATACATTATTAATTCTGTTACAGTTCTCCTCTCTGACATAAAAAAAGCTGACGTTAATTTTATTTTTTGCAAAACAATTCAAACTTGGATTCATCTGTAAAAAGAACACGTCTCCAAATTTCCTTTATTTCCGATACTCATCTGAGCCTTTCGGTTTGACTTCATTGAGCCCATTTTGTGCTAATGTGTACCTTACGGTTTTCTACGTAACATTTACTGCTATATTTACAGAAAAGTCGCTAGCAAGATCTGTATTCGATCGTGAGATACTTAACAACATTTTCTGAGAGTTTCGATTTGTTACCTCGATCCCTTTTATTATTAACAGTGCCAGGATAACGAACCGTCTTCAGAGTCTTGCACAGTTCTTACTGATACTTTGATTTATTAATTTCTCAAGGGGAGTATATCTCACTGATCGGACAAAAGTGATTTAAATACACTTGTTATGTGGCATCATGTTGTTACTACTCGGCTGCCTGTACTTTTATAAGCTTTTTACTAATATGACACTTTCTGGTTGGTTGGATGGCGTCCAATCACTCTGGTACAATTCACTTTTATAGGACAAAGGGGTGGAATTCTCGTAGTATTGGTCTTTTCCCCCCTTTCCCTCACTGTTTCATAAATATTTCCAGTACTTTATATATCAATTCTTAAATGACATTATTCAGTACATCAACGTATGGAAATATATATTTCCTACAATTTAATAAGATAATGAAAAATTTCCTTCACTAAATAAGAATAATCAGTATGAAACTCCAATACATATTGTTATAAAAAAATTATTCATAAAAGTTTGCAAGATACAGTTTTCCACATCTATGTGCTCATGTTACCATTAAATTACAATGTCCTAGTTTCAGTACTGATTATTAAAATGAATAAGGTGAATTTAAATATTACGTCTATAAAAGTTTGATAATAACTATGTATTTGATGGAACTCAGATAATAACATTTTATATGCTTTAGATGGTATTTTAAAACATTAGAAGCAACATAGTTATTATGATATAATATAATCATAATCCTACTATTTAAGATGGTCTGGCATGACTTTTGCTTTCTTCTAACTTCTAAATGTAGTAGCATTTTTTCCGTTATTTAATAATGGAAGCCCTAGTAATCATAATGGTCCAAATATAGATAGTCATTAAGCAGTTTAAATAAACATCATGCCTACAATATGCCACAGGTGATTACATTTGCAACAGCAATGTCAAGCACAATACAAACAACATTCTTAATTAAGGTGTAAAGCTTCCAGGTTCAGCATTTCCTAATGCAGAAATTTACATCTATGTGTAAGGTTTCTTCCTTATTAAATTTTCAAACACCGTGGCAAAGTAATTAGTTTAATACTACTAACATAAATTACCCAAAACTCGCTTCATAGTTCAAAGGCCCCTCCTCTTGATTCAGAGAAACCCAAATGTACTGATAAAATTCCTTTATTATCCTCAGTTATTTCTATAGTTATCCCAAGGGGCTCCGTACCCAAAACAAAACCCATTTTGACACCCGCCCAAAGAACTTGGTTCTACTAGCTTATGAGCGGCGATATGAACACAGTTTCAAACACATCGCTCCTGGGATCCTGAGGTAACCAAGAAAAACTAAATCCGATGCGAGATTCAGGTTACGTGACTCTGAAAACTTACTTCTGCACCTCAATCATATCTGGATGACATTCTGTAGGCGTTTTGGGCTCCATTTACTCCATTTTAAGTGAAATATGCCATATATATAAGGACCCCTCCCACCCGGCCACCCCGAACCCTCCTACCAAATTTGATCCTGCTAGCTCCAGAAGCGGGAAGAGTTAGCTGGGCATGTATACATTCAAAGCTACAAGTTGAATTAATAGAGTATAGTTTAATAAAGTGGTATATCACGTCTGCAGTATATCTACTATCCGATCCGAAGATATCCAAATCCGTTAGCAGAAGCCGAATATACGATAGGATATCAGGAACCGAACATTCAAAATCCGATATCCGACCAAATCTCCTATTTACCCTATCCTATTTATCCTATCCTATTAAAAATAAAAAGAAACGAAGAAACAGGGTGGCAAAGAGAATGCTGTTGTTAAATTTCAATTTACAATTGCTAGTACTTTTAAGATAATAACTATTAAGGCAATATTGCATTTTTAGATTGCAAATTGAAGAAAATGATCTGTGCATAGTGATGGATAAGTCACTAAGGCCATCAAAGTAGTGTTCTCTGGTGCTTACAGCAACGCTAATAGAATTTTAAGGTGTATTGATAGACAAGTCAAAATAAGTAATTATATCTCTATACTAATCACTGGTTAGCCCTCATTTGGAATAGTGTACATATATGGTTTCTTTGTCTAACAAAGGATAATGACGTATTGGAGAGGGTTTGGGGATAGGATAACTAGGATGAGTCTGGGAAAGGATAGGTTAAGATAGGTCTCTTAACTTATTTCTGCTCGAGAAAACAAAGTTGAAATCTTATCTTACTGAAGTATACACGACTATTTGTGGTATTGATATAATTAAGGCCTTTGAAGGCTAGAATGAAAGAACTAAAGTTTAAAAACTTGAAAATATATGCTAGGTTCGCGTTAAGATAATTGTATTTTTCTAACAAGGTAAGTGGTTTGTGGAATGACTTGCAATTGGGTGTAATGAAGACCGGAACTTTACGAGGGTTTAAGAGGCAAATAGATTACTTCTTGTAAATGAAAAGGTGGATCAAACCTTTTGCTTATCTTAAGGATGAGTGTGCAAGAACTGTCTTAAAACATCAAATGATCCATTGTTTTATATTTATTATTGTTATTGGTTGGAAGCTCAAAATATTTGCATTGAAAGATCATACTAAACTATTTCAAGTGTGGGAAGACACGAGTCATGAATGTTAAAAATATAGATTTCATAGTGATTTTTGCATACACTCACCTTTAGACTGCTATATTTTAAAATAGTGTGTGAAGCTGGTCAGCTATCTAACTACAAATTAGATGACATCGAAGCTAATATTTTAACATCTGTATATGAGGTTCGCAGCAAATTCCTAGCCTTTCAGTGTGAAATGCCAATAAGTAGGCCACAGCCTTTCCAAACGAAAAGTCCATATACCGAGATTCTTAGATGATGTGTAGCAAAACATTTCAAAGAAAGGTGACTTCAGTGTTTTCCAAAGAAGCGAAAAAATTGACACAGTAGAGTGTTTAGAACAGCAACAGACTCTGAAACTACACCTTAACCCATGTCCTCATCCACAAATGAAGTCTATTGTTATGAAACAGAACCCCCAACCAAAAATCACTCAAGCTGAGCATATCTTTTGGTACCATTAACAAGGATTTGAATTTGGCAAAGGTTATAGGTCAAATGTTGACAGTCTTCTTGCCACTTCTACAAATTAATGTAAATATGTCCAATAATAGCAATACCATTCACCTAAGTACCTGTAAGGTACTCCGATGCTGCTCTTATGGACTTTTGTGCCTTTGAACTACTCAAATGTGGTTTGGA
The DNA here is from genome assembly GCF_000517525.1 of Limulus polyphemus. Taxonomy (NCBI): domain Eukaryota; kingdom Metazoa; phylum Arthropoda; class Merostomata; order Xiphosura; family Limulidae; genus Limulus; species Limulus polyphemus. Next base: position 143,280 of record NW_013668483.1, on the reverse strand, counting down.
AAGTTGACAACCACTCAAACGGATAGTCTTTATAAAGTTTGTCAAGTTGTGTGGTCTGAACTTAACCTGTCTCCTCTTTGCAAATACTTATTGCAATGTACATCTCAGTGTTGGGGAAATAGTGTATGATCACGATCATGAAAGTGATTAAAGTCAATGCTGAACAAGGTAGTTCTCAAAACGAAAGTGGATGTGAAATATTATTTTTATAAAGTGTAATTAACTTCCGTATAAACATATTGAATATTGTAACCCCATGCTAGTATTTGAGTTTTTCTTGGCATATCCAAATGATTCATCTCAAACCTGAGATTTCTTTGACGTACTCTGTAACATGCTGCTAATTTAACAAACATACATATATCTGTAACACTGCACTATTAGATATAAGTGTACCGACATAGCTATTTTGCACGTACTGAATGATGTTATTTTGTATTCAACCACGATCTAATTTTGCTACGAATCATAAGGGGTGTGATATTTTAGCAATGTACTTGTCTTACACATGAACTGAATTTAATTAAACATCATATACTTATATATGTACACACACATGTACTAAGATATTCGATACTATTATGTTGCTCTGTATGTGAAATAAGTGATAAAAGTGTAAATGTTTAAAGATTTCATCTTCTGTTATATGATTTATCTGTAAAGTGTGTGAAATAAGATATTTGTTCTGAATTTATATGATTGTAATATTTGCGATTAAATCTATGATTCTCTAAATAAGATAATTTGGTTCTTTGATCATTCTATATTTTTCCATACGAGCATATACACATATATAGGCGTATGTGTATCTTATTAAATTGTTTGTTGTTGAATTTTACGCAAAGCTACTCGAAGGCTATCCGTGCTAGCCGTCCCTAAGTTTGAAGCGATAAGCCAGTCAACACTTGAGCTACTATTTACTAACAAATGATGAGATTGACTACACATTATAACGCTCCTACGGCTTAAAGGACTTTGATCCCCGCTGATTGCGAATCGAGTACATTAACCACCAGGACATGCTAAATCGAATCATCAAATTTCGTTACTTTAATTAGAGTTTTGCAGTGTAACTTACATTTAGTGAAGGCCTTATGTTCTTTCTGTACTTTTTATTTTATGTTACCTTTATGATTATGCGATCTTAATCTTTATGACTTTAATTCCTCCTGTGATATGTTTTCTTTAGTAGCCAGATATTATTTCTTTTAATCTAAGTTGCACTATCTTGTCCCCTGTTACATAATGGTATAGTTGTTTAGCATGTTCTCGATTACTTTGGATTCCACGAACTTTGGTTTTAGTTTCTTTATATTAAACTTGTAATACTTCAAATGTTAGTTATAGTAAATTTTAAAGTCCTGATGTGGTGATAAGTACACAGGGTTGTGTTCTGTTTAATGTACGATAGATTATTGTAAGCTGTGCTATTTAGAACTGTACTACATATATTTGTTTTATTTCCTTTTCATGATTTGAATTGTTAAGTACGTGAATAGTTTCTTTATGTTCATCTTGTATGTTTCTGCTTTATTCATTGTTATTAATGTGTTTGATATTGAGCTATAATTGATTATTTTATATTTGTTAATTTCTATTCTTTTGATTTGCTAACATTCTAATTATTTTCTTCTTCTTTTTCATCTTATCATTTTTGTTTTATCAACTTTGACAAAGAATGCCTTAACTTTAACAGATTGGCTAAAAGGGGGTTATCCTATTGTCTTACTGGAAGATAATATAATAATTGTTTACAGTCTGGTGTCAAGACCTACATTATATTAAAGTTCAAATAGCAAAAGTTAAGTTACTCTTTGGGTTACCATACTGGATCAATAATTATTGCACTGGGGAATATCCAATAGATTTAGCTGCATGTTATGAATATTTTAAGCCTCATTTTATGAAAATAAATACTAACAAACAAGTATCAAGAAATTATTCCTACGAAAGCGATATTAATAATAAATTCGAATTTAGCACTAGAAGTACATTGGAAGGATATTGACTGGATCTAAATATGTACTGTGAGGAGATATTAACGATGGAAGAATATGAAAACTGTTTCAAATGATTCGCTCAGTGATAATATACCTTAATACGATCTTAGTAGGTATATGACGTGTACGACGGTTTGAATACATTATATAAAAAATGTTTGAATATGCAATTCAGTTAGTCACATGGCAAACACAGCTACTATGTAGACTGTCTCTTCTTAGTGAGGGCAAAGCCACACGATAAGTTATCCGTGCTGTACCCACTAAGGTTATCGAAACTTGGTTTTCAGTATTATAAGGCTTCAGATTTACCGGTTTTTCTCTGGTGCTTCCTTATGTAATGTCGCGGTACAACGGCGTATATGAGATTTACATTTTCATATTGCTTGGTAGTGTGATACTACCGAAAATTGATTGCTTTTGGTAATGATATGTGAAAGAACTTTCTGACAAAATATTCATACACTTAAATCTTAAAAATGCGTTTAAATCGGGAATTTAGAATTGCCAAGTTGGGGATATCCTTTGTAGTTAATGGTTTTGTAAAATAAAGGAATATATATCATCCAGAAATAGATGCAACAATTCGTACCCTAGCCATGGTAAAAAAAATGTAGCATTTTGTAAAAGGTGTGAATCACGAACACAACAGTCAATGGCAAAAGTTATCCACGTGTCCAAGGCAACACTAGGCAACATAAAGAAGAAGGATCTGTGTCAGGAAACGAAACCAATAGAGTAGTGGTTCACTAAGATATCATTCATACATTACTCAAGTTAACCGTCACATATCTTAATTAGCTGGAGAATGAAACTGGTATTAATGCTGTTCTATACGAAGACTTACAGGTGAAATCGCTGGATTTCTGTGAGATATAATTATTGAAATGGGCACTGAGAAACCGTTATCCTCGTACGTTAGATGTATTATGGAAAGTATGCAATGAGGAGTTGTATGCTTTTGACAGTGATAACTAAGCTGCAGGACTAGTGTCTAGATTCACGATCGTCATATAGAGGACTGAACGTTTTTAAAATGATTTTATTGTAATGTACTCAACCCCTGCAGCTTTTATGAAATACGTCTGACAGTGAACGAATATACGTGTTGCAGAGACTTCGAGCTATATGAGAGGAATGTTATAAAACTTTTATTAATGAATGTAAAAAATATACTGCTATATTGATCTTAACCATACACTTACGAATTTCGTTAGAATAGCATGGAAGGCTCTCAGGAGTTGTGTCGTATTGAAGTTTAAATTAAATTATAAAATAAATATGTATATAACGTGCTATATAAATAATGCAAATATATGTAGTATTTGGTGTGTTTTGCCACTTTCTATATGAATCTCTTTAAACTGTAACACTAATTTCATTTCAGTTTCATTAATGAGCTATACTTTTGATTTTGATATTTCAAGTGTTTTTGACTATTTTGAACTGAGCGCTGTAGCGTGTGTATGAAAAATTACTTTATTTAATTATATTTTGATTATATATGTATACAAATATATTATTGTGTTTTGTCACTTTGTGTTGTATCTTGTTTTTTTCCAGTGGTTCATATGTCTTCGGATAATGGGTCAACAGATTATGCATTAAAACTTAATCAGATTATTAATCTCAAGTAATTCGAGATGAGCTGAAACCAAAGGAGAAAGCAATAAGATATTGAAAATAGTAAGCTTAACTTTGATATTGTGACATTTTTCTGAAGAACTATCAGCTTTAAAGTGTCTCAACTTAGTCCTAATTGCTTTCATCCAGTAAAGTTAAATGTACTAGTTTTGGTTTTGAAATTGTAATCACATTGGACATTCACAATATCTCATACTATAGTATCAATTCTTCTATAAGACGATTAAGCCAGTATACTTCAACTTATTGGTCCTGTGATGCGCTTGCTATTGTGGTTTTAAATTACTTGTTGAGAATATTTATATATAAGAATGCCATGTCTGCACTTTCAACGATATGTCTATGATAATCATGGTCGTGTGAGAAATATCTTCCTCTTCATGACACAAATGTAACATTTTCTCAACACAATGATAAAAACTCAACGGTAAAATATCGTATTCGTCATCCATTGTATTCATTGAGATTGAGCCAAACAAGAATTTTCAGCACTAATAATCTTTATAAGAGAAACCAGTTTTTCCAATATTATAACCTTCCATAAAGGTTATAATATCATAGGTGTTTCCTCTTATCTGATCAAAACATTTTACATGTACAAGATATGATAAAATAGTCAGCCATATAAAGATGTAAAAGTTTTGTTTGTTTGTTTGAAGTTAGGCACAAAGTTACACAATGGGCTATCTGTGCTCTGCCCACCACGGGTATCGAAACCCGGTTTCTAAGATGTAAAAGTGCCAAGTTATATAAAAGGGCAAATTCTGTAAATATGTAAGGTAAAAGTGGGTAAGTTAAAAAAAAAGAGCAAATTGAGGAACTTGGTCCCCTTCTTATATTTATGCCGCTGCTTATTCCAGGTGCAAAGCTGTTGCCCACTCATTACTCATAAAACAAGCAGAATCTGGTTTTAACATTTGTGTTGAGCAAAAAATATGCTACGTACAAACATTAAACTTATCTTGTTTTCCAACTCTGTACTTCTCACAAGGTCACACAACTATTGTGGTGAGACCACGTGCTCAATAATGTAATATCTTACTTTGATCACTTCATAAATATTGTCAGAATAACGAAACAAGGCTCCCCTTACTAAAAGAATTGTCTTTTTATATATATATACCCTCTCCTGGTTGAAAATAGTTATGTATGTGATTTCTATCTTAAATCTTTGTCACTTTTAAAATAACGATGTGTTGATTATCGAGTTAACATATAAGTGTATTTTACTACTAAAAATGTACACAATGATTCTAGTAGTTGCTAACTTATTTCGTCTTGAAACAGCTTAATCACAACATTTAGTCTTCCACAAAGCTCCGACCCCCTCACTCTCACGCACTGATGCACAAACAAGCAATACGCATGCGTTGTTTCTTCTGCCATGAACCACATGTACGTCTACTGTCCTTTCATTCGGCCTCTCAATTAGATAGTCTGGCAGCACATCAAAATTTTCCTGCTAACTGTACGTTCTGGTCTGTTTTTTGTCAACAAATATTCCCTCTAACGAGTGTTCGTTAGTCAGAACTAATTGGACTTACTGGTACATCGTACTACTTGCAACTCACCCTGACCCACTAATGTTCTGTTAAAAGTTCACTTTAGAAAAGACAGCGAGCATAAACAAGCTCTTGAGAGTGACGTTTACAAAATTAACCGTAATAAGAATTAATGTGTGAGGATAATCCGTCAGATATCTCCATCTATCTCGTACCTTGAACCTATTAACCATGAATATACCTTTTAGATATTTATAGGCAAGTGCTAAGAATTCGGTGGAAAGTTTACTACAATATCATTGAAGGAAGAACAGATAAGGATACAAGTCAATATATTTAAACATTGAGTAAACATATTAAAAGACACCGTTACTTAAGCAAACACTAGTCAAAATAAAATGATTCAGAAGAATAAAATGTCGATAAAAAGTGAGCTCATCTCCCGAGGATATTGATTCATTGTTTACAAAATTGTGAGTGCATTAAATATTTGCAATTAAAATGATCGGTGAGATTATCGAGCACACAAAAATTTCTTATTTTTGGCCGCACTTCCAGTAGGACGCTAGAATGAATAATCTAATTTTCTTTTAATAGTTTAGTAATATATTTTTGATTGGTTGATTAGTTAAAGCGCAATGCTTCACGATAACCTGTCTGTGTTCTGCTTACTGTCAGGGTAGTATCTGATGGTCTGAACTACTGATATCCCATAGTATCTGCTTTTGTCTGAATATTAATAGTTGACGCAGGTTTTATGTTTACAACATATTCGTCAACCTTTATGATACTGATAAACAACATTTTTCGAGATATTGTGACTAATAATATGCTTTACATTCTGGTCTACATTCAATAGTGACAAAGAGTAATGTCGGGTGTTTTGTTACTGTTAAAATATGTAGTCTTCAATGCGATATCTATATCTGTAACAGATATTTTCCAGTGTTGTATGAAAAATGATATGCTGTAATATTGTTGATAATGGCAATGTCTATGTATAGCTGTCTTTGATATCGCTTGACTCTGAAGAACGGGTAGAAGAAAACTAGTTACCAGCAATAAGAACACAGACACAGAAATTTTTGAATGAATTACAAAACGCCATCTTTGTATAATTATTTGAGAAAGGAGAAGTTTGAGGTACCTGCCTTCTTCAGGTTCTGAAGCTTGAAGCAAGAGCAGATGCGCACAATTTGAAAATTGCGTGCGCATCACATGTAATTTTGAGTTGCAAAAAAAGATGAAAATTCTTTTAAAATTACATTTCATACATAACAGTCAAACGTAATTATTATCAAAGGCATAAGAGGTAATATAAAAGAGAATTGAGGTATTTATAGTAAAATAATAGCACCCCAGTGGCTCAGCGGTAAGTATGAGTGCTTATTACGCTAAAAATTGGATTTTGATACCCGTGGTGTACATTTGTGCTTAACAACAAATAAACAATTAAAGTAAAATTATAAATAAAGAAGCAAAACAAATAACAATTAAACATGTTAAAGTTGAAAATGAAATAGATACATAGCAAGAAGGTTGTATCTCGGAGACCTAACACAAAAGCTAAGAACGTTTCATGACCTGACAAGGGTCCGGTTTTTTCTTTTAGTATATGTTTAAGCTAACCACTAATGTCTCTTAGTTAAAAAACAAAGTATGCCGCGTGTAGGAGTATGGAAGAAGAAGCACCGACAAATGCACCAACTTGACTACAATAAGACTCAAGGATGAGTAATCAGCGAGAAAATGATTATTCTATTTGAAGGAACTATACTCTTAGGATATCTATTAACTAGAAGGAGTCTTATTAAAAAGTTCGACAACAAGATGGCTAGTGAAGCCTTAAAACATCACGTAGTTGCTTTAATGATTAAACAAACATTCCTATTACTTAATAAAATGGAAAAAGAATTCTACATGAACTTGTGAATAAGAAAATTCAGCTCGGCAGTGTCAGAAGCTTGACTATGGCACTGTGTTTTTTGGGGGTGTGGAAAGAAGCCCCTAGCCTTCTTCAGACAGCAGAAAGTTGCTGACAGTAACCAGTCACCCAAGCATCCACTGAAATGAAAGAAACTTGAACGTATGTGCTACGTTGCCAGCAATTATACCCAAATGTAACTTGTTACGTATTACAGTTATCCCGGACGAGTCTCCAAATTATTACGTAATGTATTAGAATTCCAAGTAGCCTAAAACTGAGTTAAATTGTAATTTATATTTAGTAATTAAATAAACGCCGATATATATCCAATTTATGATATTTGCCAACAAGATTAATACACACAGTTTGTTTTTTGATACAAATATGTTTTAATATACAAACAATAATACAATTTACAATAACAGTTATTACAAATAATGACGTATGTACAAAAGATTTACAAAATTACCAACAATATGGAGTCTTCTTTCTGGTCTGGAACTTCCTTGATGAGTGAGTTCATTTCGAGTTGATGTAGATGCAATTCACTTAACAGGGAGCTAGCTAGCTCTGTGGTCCTCGCTGATCACACGCCGATTATAGGTCGAAGTTTTTTTAACGCTGAAGTTGTATAATAACTTCGTAAAAGTACTAATGTCCGATGTGAATCCACTGAAGTTAAATGGTTTGTAATGTT